>NC_029794.2:31171678-31176837 GCF_000816755.2 Arachis ipaensis | reverse complement strand
CAGTAATCTCGCAAACGCCAGGTTGCGAGAAGATAATAAGCACACATGTGACCATCTCGAAGATGCGTCTATCAGGACCATCAAATATCTAAAAGATCCACATGGTGGATGAATAGGTCCATATATATCACCTTTAATCCTTTCTAGGAATTCAGGAGACTCAAATCCAATCTTTACTGGTGATGGCCTTAAAATTAACTTCCCTTGAGAACATGCAGCACAACAAAATTCACTAGTTTTAAGATTATTTTTCGAGAATTTTTGTCTTTGGAACTGATAGGTTTACCACGCTTCTAACATGAATTTGTTTCGGTGGTTATTTGTCCGACTGGGACATCTATTCGAATTGGAGTATTTTCAACTGGTATATAGGATTTAATTTTCCTTTTTGTATCAGAAAATGTATCAGGTAATTCATTTTCTATTCTTTGCAAATGTATAATCTTTTGAACTTCTAGTTACCCTGATCGAGGATCTAAATGCATTATGCATTCTAATTAAGTTCCTTTTCAAGAAGCTTATTTTCTCCCCCTAATGTTAAAAATTTTGATTCATCAAAATGACAATCTGCAAATCGAGTTTTAAATACATCTCCAGTTTGTATCTTAAGATACCTCACTATAGAGGGAGAATCATATCCAACATATATATCCCCAATTTTCTTTGGGGTCCTATTTTGGTGCGAGGTGGTGCAATGGGAACATATATCGCACATCCGAATATTCTTAAATGGGAAATATTTGGCTGCTGGCCAAAAGCTAATTGCATAGGAGAGAACTGATAGTAACTTGTTGACTTCAAACGAATAAGTGCTGCAGCATGTAAAATAGTATGCCCCCAATCCAAGGTTGGGAGATTTGTTCTCATAAGTAAGGGTCTAGCAATTAACTGGAGGCGTTTAATAAGTGATTCTACTAACCCATTTTGTGTGTGAATATGAGCTATCGGATGTTCAACGCTTATTCCAATAGCCATACAATAAGCATCAAAGGCTTGGGAAGTAAATTCACTAGCATTATCAAAACGAATTGCTTTGATTGGATTTTCTGAAAACTGTGCTTTTAATCGAATAATTTGAACAAGTAATATCATAAATGCCAAGTTGCGAGAAGACAACAAGCATACATGTGACCATCTCGAAGATGCATCTTTTAGGACCATAAAATATCTAAAAGATGCACATAGTGGATGAATAGGTCTACATATATCACCTTGAATCCCTTCTAGGAATTCAGGGGACTCAAATCCAATCTTTACTGGTGATGGCCTTAAAATTAACTTCCCTTGAGAACATAACAAAATACAAAATTCACTAGTTTTAAGAATCTTCTGGTTCTTTAGTGAATGTCCATGAGAGTTTTCAATAATTCTTCTCATCATGGCGGATGACCCATGACCCAATCGGTTGTGCCAAGTTATGAATTCATTTGGGCTAATAAACTTCTGGTTTACAGTGGCATGTGATTCAATTGCACTAATCTTTGTATAATACAATCCAGATGAAAGTGAGGGTAATTTTTCTAATATAACTTTCTTATTTGAATCATGAGTTGTGATATATAAATACTCATGATCTCCCTCATTCATAGTCTCAATATGATATCCATTTCGTCGAATATCTTTAAAGCTCAACAAGTTTCTTCGAGACTTGGTAGATAACAGTGCATTATTTATTATAAATTTTGTTCCTCCAGGAACAAAATTATAGCTCTTCCGGAGCTTTCTATCACATTGCCTGAGCCAATAATGGTGTTAACATATTCCTCTTTTGGCACAAGATGGGTAAAATATATATCACTTTTGAGAATAGTGTGTGAACTTGCACTATCCGCAAGGCATACATCTTCATTACATATCCTTGCCATTCTTCAAAAACAAATAATAATAAAATGAGTAGTATGCACAGTTAAATTGAATACTTGATCAGAATTATTTTTCTAAGAAATACTGTACATAAAATAATGTCATATACTAAAATTTTGTTTTAAAATTTGACACATTTAATAATTTCAAAATTCATAAATATTAATATTTCATTATTTATGTACATCACATTTGAAACTTAAATACATAGAAAATAAAACTTAACAATAAGTTCTTTACATTATTTATTTACATATATGCTTCACAATTCCACATATTAAACTATTCCATCATTGATCAAATGACCAATATTTTCTTCAGGATCCTCAAAGAAATCAGATACATCATAATGAGTGGTGGAGTTCTCAGCATCATTTGAAACAAAATTTGTTTCCTTTCCTTTGTCGTTCTTTTTCAAAGATGCCTGGTAAAGATCGACTAGGTGCCTTGGGGTACGACAGGTACGTGACCAATGGCCCTTTCCACCACAGCGGAAACACTTCTCCTCAGTTGATTTATTCTACCCGATATTCCTTTCTTTGTCCCACTTCTGGTGAGATCCTCTCTTTTGAATATAATTCTTTTTCCTTCCATAATTTTTCTTGTTATTAAAAGCTTGCCATTTACCTCTTCTGGGGTAATGATTTGCCGCATTTACTTCAGAAAATGGGGCGGCGCCAGCTGGGCGCGCTTCATGATTTTTCAATAACAACTCATTGTTACGTTCGGCAACAAGAAGGCAAGAAATTAACTCAGAATATTTTTTAAACCCTTTCTCTCGATACTGCTGCTGCAGGAGCACATTCGAGGCATGGAAGGTTGAGAAAGTTTTCTCCAACATATCATGATCAGTTATTTTTTCCCCACACAATTTCATTCATGAGGTGATTCGAAACATTGCAGAATTATATTCATTTATAGATTTAAAATCTTATAAACGCAAATGCGTCCATTCATATCGGGCCTGAGGAAGTATCACCGTTTTCTGATGATTATACCTTTCTTCAAGGTCTTTCCAAAGATCTGTAGGATCTTTTAATGTGAGATATTTATTTTTCAATCCCTCGTCAAGGTGACGACGAAGAAAAATCATGGCTTTGGCTTTATCCTTCTGGGATGTATTATTTTCAGCTTTAATGGTATCTCCAAGATCCATTGAATCAAGATGGATTTCAGCATCTAATATCCATGATAAATAATTGTTTCCAGATATATCAAGAGCATTGAATTCAAGATGAGAGGGCTTCGACATAATGAAAAATTGTTACCTGAGTCTTCCTAAAAATTTGATCAGAGTCTCGTGCTGATAAAGTGTTGTGAGATAAAAGATATATATATAATAAAGTTGTATAAATAGAAGACTCTGGTATTAAAATAATTAGTTCAATAATAATTTATATATATATAATAAAATTATATGTTGTATTGTGTATATATATACAAAGATAGAAAGAAGTATTAAAAATAAAGAGAGAGAGAATCGCATTTGTTTATTGTTGCAATCTCAATATAATAAAGATGGTTAATATTGCTATTAATATTATATGTAAAGAGTAATAGAAAATAGAATTTAAAATACTTATAAAATAAAAGAAGAGAAAGAATTATAGTAAAAATATAAGGAGAAGAGTATTTGATTGCAGCATAAAAAAGGATTGATTTATTTGTAAGAAAGGGAGAATGGTATTTTGTTCTGTTGTTATATAACTTTCAGAGGCTTGAACCTCTATTTATAGATGTACATAGGATAGATTTTCAAATGCTTATTAAAAGCATTCTTTCTTGAGAATACTACACCGCCCTTCATAAATGGACATCCACGTAACAAATCTTATCTCAACACATAGAAGCTTTGTTGTTATGTACCTGTGTTAGAATTGTTGAATTGAAGTTATTATTATTATTATTATTATTATTATTATTATTATTATTATTATTAATAATGAGTTCCCTTTAATTTGCAAGGACATCACAAATGGCAACGGCATATATGGCCTATCCTACTTTGCCTCCAAAATGTAGGAGTGTGCATGGGTCGGGTGAAACCGAATTTGATATGACTCAGATCCGATCCGAATTATATATCTGGTTTATTTATTAGACCTGAACTCGGTCCTAGATCTGATGAAATCTATATACTTTCGGGTCACGATTATACCAGGTAAAAACCGAGTCGTTAACACTACATTACCTTGATACCTTCTTATAAGCTAGCATGTGAAAATATCCAAATTTCCAAGACTCCAACCATTATTTGACATGGTAAAATTCACTTAGAAAAATATAATAAGAACCAACTCTTCTCTAAAATTAAAGCATAACCATAATCAATATTAATATTGTCTAATAACACAAAATATTTAAATCAATATAAATAACACAATATTATACATTAGTCTAAAGTCTTATGCATTTTAAACATAAAACATTAACTTATAGTCTTATAATAACTAATAACACAAAACATTAAGGTTTACAATACTTAAATTCCACATAAGACTAACCATCATCCATCACTAATAATACAAAATATTAATTGTGTATGATGACCGGGCCACCGGACCGACTTCGAGTGATCCGATTCATGACCCGAACCCGACCCAAAATAATGACCGGGTCTATTTTTAAGACCCTTACCCGATTCTGGACCCGGTGAAATCACACCAAAATAGCCCCTAAAGTATTCGGGGCCGGGTGGATAAAATGTATTACCACAAAAAGGTTAAACCAAATAGCACATCATACCCTGTTCAACAAATATTTGGAAAATCCTTAGCACACCTGAAACGTCGAATGCTGTCATTTTCTAAGACGACTACTATTTTTATTTTCTACTCTTTCGCTGTAATAATTTACGTTAATAAAATATTTAAAATACCATTCTACCCAAATATTCTAAAAAAATTTGGTTGCAAATTTATCTTTTTTTTAATTATGTAAATCGTGAGTTTTGAATATGTTTTATATTTGTTCACAATATACAGAAAAATACAACGATTTTGTAAAAAAGACAAGACACACCGAATCATTGCATCTCACCATGATTTATATCAGAATAATAGAAATAGATAAATCATGTTAAAAATACACATTTAACATGATATAAGTTAAATCAAACAGAGTAATGCTAGACATTTAAATTTTTTTATAAATTAAATTCAACCAAATTAAACAATAAAATTTAAACTAATGTTAATCATAATTAATTTTTTTATGTTATATCAACTTGATTGAATTTAATTAATAAAAAAATTTAAATATATAACATTATTCAATCAAATAAATATGACGAACGA
>NC_029794.2:31160769-31171637 GCF_000816755.2 Arachis ipaensis | reverse complement strand
ATATAATATAAACAAATTCAATCTAGAGTTATAATAGTTTTCGTTGGATAATTGGATAAAATAATTCAAATTGATACCATTAATAAAATTATTGAAAAATAAAAATTAAACTTATATAATCTAAATCGTAACAAATTACATTGGTTTTATCTTTTAAATTAATTTAAATCATATGCTAATATTAACATTAGTCGTCCAATAGAGACAATATTAATATTACAATCCTACATTAAATTGAAATATTGAAAATTATAGTTTATAATATTACAATATAGTAATTTATTCTTAGTTAAAAAAAATTTTACTCTTTTGAGTGTGTTGAGTTTAGAATACAAATTAATTTAATGATGATGACAAACATTAAGTTATCAATGAGTTATAATTCAAATGGCATAATTTTTCCATACTCATCTAAGAGATCGTGGATTCGAGTCTTCCTATCTTTGGTAACAAAAAAAAAAACATTAAGTTATTGGGTTAAACACCCAATTGGAAACAAACCAAGGCCAACATTCACAAAGCCTTCTTTGGTCATATTCAAGAAGAAAGAGAGAGAAAGTTTCTCTATTTTTCGTTCATTCACCAGAAAAAAAAAAAAGAAAAAAGTGAATTAAAAAAGCAAATGTCTAATAACCCTAATAAAAAAAAGTTAAACTAAGTCAGAGGATAAATGTGATTTGTTTCCATTTACATGCAAGTTAATTTCTTCACTTCTTCTTCAAATTTTTGCAACGCCAATTTGGGATAAATGGAGAAAGTGGTCTCTGATTATCACTGCTGTGAATCAAAGGCTCAAATTGTTACTTGTAGCCAAAGCACTATCTCAAAGGTTTGGATTTGGGTTTACCACTGAACAAGCTCATTTTGGCTGCCCTGCTGTCTTTGGTCAAGTAAAAAGCATCGGTTTTGAAATCTCTAATTTTTGGGGTTATTTAAAGAAAGAGAAGGGATGATCTCTGAAAGCTCAAAGTCCAAGGAGTTGACTTAAGAAGGAACTCTAGCCGTAACTTAGATCAAGATACAAAAAGAAAAATAATTCTGATCAGAGAGTAAGGAGAGAAAACCTAGATAGAGAGTTGTCTGTGAAACCTCATTACTGAGTTTGAAATCTTGGAAGCATTGCACCTACACTAAAGGGAACACTCTGCCATGATGAAGAACAAAGTCATGAGCAATGTTGTTGGGTTCTGTTCATAGTGTTAAAGCTGTTATTCATCATCTCCTTCATGTGTTACAATTTTGTAACTTCAGTTTTAATGTATATCTTTCTGTATTTTCTTTGAGAGGTAAAAGGCTAGAAAGAGAGGCATTGAGAAAAAGCCAAAGAGTGAAAAATGCGGAGAGAAATACTTGAGAGAAAAGCCTAAGAGTGATTTCAAATTTTCTTTGGTTGTATTTTTCTGTCTTGTGTCTTGTACCTGTGAGGTGCCCCTTGCTAAGTTGGGTAAGCACTTAGTGTAAAGAGTATAGGTATCAACATCACCAAGTCAAGTTTAGGGAGAAACTTGAGTGCCTAGATAGGATTATGTGAGTCCTTGGAAATTGGTATATATAATACTGAGATTATAGTGAAAATTCCACCAACGTTGTGATGGAGACTGGATGTAGGTTGCATTGCACAAGGCAACTGAACCAGGATACATGACTGTGTCAACTTCTTCCTTTTCGTCTTGTTATGTTTTTCAAAATTTATGAGACAAAATGAAATTGTCTCCAAAATACTCTGCTGCATAGTTTAGACAGAGTTCTGGTTTTAAAGACTGAATCAATTAAAGTAAAAGAAGGCCATAGATTCAACCCCCTTCTCTAAGCCTTCTGTAACCTTCAATTGGCATCAAGAGCCAATGTCTCAAGAATCAAGCTTTACAGCTTGGAGCAAAGATCCAATGGCGAACAAATTGGGCACAACCAAAGTTGCCTACACTCTAACTGTAGGATAGTCAAACAACAGGCCTCCTTTCTTCAATTGGAAGAACTATACCTTCTAAAAAAAAGGATGCGGATCTTCATTCAATCAATTGACTACAACATATGGAAGATAGTGGCGAATGGTCCAAAAATCCCTACAAAGACAAGTGCGGATGGAGTGTCTCTAAAGGAGGAAGCCGAATGGAATGATGACGATAAAAAGAAGGTGGAGCTGAATGCTAAAGAAATAAACTTGCTGCATTGTGCTATCAGCTTTGAGAAGTACCAAAAGGTGTCTAGATGCAAGACAGGCAAAGAAATCTGGGAGAAACTCCAGGTTACACACGAAGGTACCAAACAAGTCAAAGAAACAAGGATTGATATGCTGCAAAAAGAGTACGAGATGTTTACCATGAAGGATGGAGAAATCATTGATGAAATGTTTAAGAGATTCTCAATCATTGTCAACGGCCTTAATGTTATGGGCTTAACATACACTGGACAAACCTTAGTGAGAAAAGTTCTTAGAAGCCTCACAAAAGAATGGAAAACAAAGGCCACTGTCCTAGTCGAGAGTAACAACCTAATTCCTATAACCTATGATGAGCTAAGAGAGAAGCTTTTTACTTATGAAACCACACACATAAGCCAAGACTAAGAAAAGGGAATAACCCTTAAATCAAAAGTCAAACCAAAAGAGAGTGAATCTAGTGACATTTTTTCAAATGAAGAACTTGTGTTTTTTGCTAAGAGACTTAGAAGGCTAATGAGGAACAAAGGCAAGTACGAGAGCTTGAGTTCAAAGGAGTACAAGAAGGATTTGATCAAAGTGATTTGCCACAACTACAAGGAGGTTGGACACCTTAAATACAACTGCCCAAAACTCAAAAAGGAGGACAAAGGGAAGAAAAAAAGAAAATAGTGCTCATGGCATCTTGGGAAGACCTTGAGAACGATTCGAATGAGGAAGAAGATTCTGAATGTGAAGCTCAAATATGTTTCATGGCTTGTGAAGATCAACTGGATGAGGTAAATCACTATGACCTATCCATAGATGATTTACATATTTTCACCGATGATCTCACTCTCAATTCTGAAAAATTGATAAACAAATACAATAAATGAAAATCTGAAAAGGATACCTTGAAAGCTGAAAATGAGTTTTTGAAAGAAAAAATGAAGGAAACCGAATGTGCTATGGATATTATTGAAAAAAATAGATTTTTGAAATCTGAAATAGAAAAATTTAAAGGAAAGCACATGGTTGATCCTTCACAAGAACTTGTTGCTGAAAATGAAAGATTAAATGAAATGGTTAAAAGATTGAACTATAATTTAGCAAGGTTTGCTCAAAATTCTAGCAACTTGGACAAACTACTTGCAATCCAAAGACCATTATTTGAAAAATCTGATTTGGGCTATGTGACAAAAGAGGAAGCAGTTTTTGTAAAATCCGTTACAAACATTCATGGCTTCTTATTCAAAAATAAAACCCACTTGTAACAAAGCTGGTATTGGATATGTTCCCATCCATGAAGATAAACTTGAAAAATCTCATTTTGATGAAACAACATCATATTCAAGAACCGAGCCTATACTGAACAAGTCGGGTTTGGGCCATGTTTCAAACAATGAAGTTGCTTTTAAAAATTATAGTTTAAGTGCATTTGCAAAAAGAGATGCCAATAATAAAATTAATTTTGTCAAAAGAAATGTATTTTTTTTAAAAACCAGAAAATCTCACTCTTTTGATCATTCCCAGCATCAAAACCTAAATCAATTTCAGCAACATGTACAAGAAAATTATTGTTTTAATTGTAAGAAAATTTGTCACTCTTACTTACAATGTTTTATTTAAAAAAAAAAGTAGAAAACCAAATTTACAATATAGTTTGTGATTTTAATGCACTTGAACAACAAAGGTAGATTAACTTCAAAGGATTCAAATTAATTTGGATATCTAAGGTTACTTGAGAGTGTGTGCAAATTTTTCTAGCATCCAAGAAGAAGGAAGATATGTGGTACTTGAATAGCAGATGTTCTAGGCACATGATTAGAAGGTCAACCTTATTTATTAAACTCAACAAATATGATGGAGAATTTGTAACCTTTGGAGATGATGGTAAGGAAAAAGTCATTGCTGTTGAAAAAGTAGGTAATAATCATTCTACTTTAATTGACGATGTCTTTTTGGTTGATGGTTTGAGGCATAATCTTTTGAGCATTAGTTAGTTGTGTGATTTGAGTTACTTGGTAATATTTAAAAGATTAAAATGTTGTGTGGTGAATGAAAAATCTAATAAAGTGCTGTCCTGCTGTCTTCAGTCAAGTAAAAAGTATCAGTTTTGAAATTCTTAATTTTTGGGGTTGTTTCAAGAAAGAGAAGAGATGATCTCTGAAAGCTCAATATCCAAGAAGTTGACTTAAGAAGGAACTCTAGCTGTGACTCAAATCAAGCTATAAAAAAAAATTCTAATCAGAGAGTAAGGAGAGAAAACCCATATAGAGAGCTGTGTGTAAAACCTCACTACTGAGTTTGAAGTCTTGGAAGCATTGCACCTACACTAAAGAGAGCACTCCGCCAAGATGAAGAACAAAGTCATGAGCAATGTTGTAGCAATGTTGTTGGGTTCTATTCATAGTGTTAAAGCTGTTATTCATCATCTCCTTCATGTGTTATAATTTTGTAATTTTAGTTTCAATGTATATCTTTCTATATTTTTTTTTGAGAGGTAAAACGCCAGAAAGAGAGGCATTGAGAAAAAGCCAAAGAGTAAAAAAGGCTGAGAGAAACACTTAAGAGAAAAGTCAAAAGTGATTTTAAATTTTTTTGGTTGTATTTTTCTGTCTTGTGTCTTGTACTTGTGAGGTGCCCCTTGCTAAGTTGGGTAAGCTGTGAGGTGCCCCTTGCTAAGTTGGGTAAGCACTTAGTGTAAAGAGTATAGGTTTCAACATCACCAAGTCAAATTTAGGGAGAAACTTGAGTGCCTAGATAGGATTATTTGAATTCTTGAAAATTGGTGTATGTAATACTGAAATTATAATGAAAATTTCATTAATATTGTGGTGGAGATTAGATGTAAATTACATTGCACAAGGCAACTGAATTAAGATACATGACTGTATCAACTTCTTCCTTTTTGTCTTATTTTGTTTTTTAAAATTTATGAGATAAAGAAAAATTATCTCTTAAATATTTTGCTGCATAGTTTAAACAACGTTCTGATTTTAAAGAGTGAATCAATTAAAATAAAAGAATGTTATAAATTTAACCATTTTTTAAGCCTTCTGTAACCTTTAGAGTGCTATAATTAAGATGTTAGTTTTAGTTAAAATATTAATTATGTTGAGCTTTTAAATCTGGACTTTGACTTGCATTTTATATATATTTTTTTCCAATATTAAATCGTGATATCCGGTTAAATTTAGATTTTTGGGAGTGGATCCTCTCTAGTGAAAAAAAAAATGGATGGTGTCAATTATGATCTTTCATCTTTTAATATTTTTTTTCATATTTAATTTTGGCCCCACTTATAAAATTAATGGTGAGAGATCACACTGCATTTTCTCAAGTGTTAAAAAAACAGGAAAGGATCCATTTCCTAGATTTCCTACTAAGTCGTTGGATTTACTCAGGTTTTATAAAGCTTACTACTAAATAGTTTTATTTGATTTAGCTTATATCATGATAAATCGTGTTTTTTCAGCGTGATTTACCCATTCGTGTTGCCTAGACTGAAATCATGGTGAGCATACAATATTGTATTTCTGTGTGTATTATAAACAAATATAAAACATACCCGAAATCCACGATTTAAATAATAATAATAATAATAATAATGGACAAATTTTACAATATTCCTTTTCGGACATTTGGGTAGAATTGTATTTCAAATATTTTATTAACGTAAATCACTCATGTAATTACTTAATAATAATAATTAAGTAATATAGTTAACTACTAATTTAGTATTTGAAAGATTTAAATGTTAATAAAAAAGTTTCTAAAAGATGTTATTGACAAAATAACTCTTAAATAATTTGAAAATGAGACAAAAATAACTAATAAATATTATATCTTTTGTAAGTGACAAAAAATTTTTGTATTTAACAAACGATTTATCTATTTGAATTGTGTTAGAAACAAGAAACTAAACTGGAGAAAGGATTTGTATATTATTGAATGCATTCAAGTTGTCTGGTATGATACAATATAAAAGAGTATTTATAGGTGTTAAGAGAATCGTAATAATAAAAACGTAATATTTTATAATAAATATTCAGATATACTAAATAATTCTAATGAATGCTAATTGATCTTACAACTTGAGTTTGAAACTTATTTAAAATAACGAAATAAAAAAATGCATAAACTAATAGAACGGGTGCAGACAGAACTGCCGGAAAGAAGCACAGATGGAACTGCCACTGTCTGAAGGAAGCGCAGACAGGACTGCCACTGTTTGAAGGAAGCGCAGATAAAACTGCCAGAAGGAAGCACAGACAGAACTGCCGCTGCCTGAAGGAAGCGCAGACGGAACTGTCACAAAGAAACGCAGATGAAACTGTCAGAAAAGAATGCAGATGGAATTGCCGGAAAAAAGACTGTGAAAAGAAGGTAAATGCCGGAGGATGATGAACTGTCAAAAGGTGACGAAAAATATATAGTTTCTCCATGAGAATAGGTAAGCAACGGATGATAGTGGTGTTTGATTCATTAGACTCGGAAAGACACAGGACAGAGAGGATAGACTAATTGGTGAGGTGAAAAAGTATTAAAGGAGTGACAAAAGGCAAGAAAAAATGGCATAGAGGAAAAGTGTGAAAAAACGATGATTTCACCAAAAGAAAATTAACTTATCCTATTAAAGAGGATACTATGACTCTGATACCATGTTAAAAACAAGAGACTAAACTGAGAAAGATTGTGTATTATTGAGTGTATTCAAGTTGTCTGAAATGATACAATATAAAAAGGTATTTATAGGTATTAAGAGAATCGTAATAATAGACGTAATATTCTATAATAAATATTCAGATATACTAAATAATTCTAATAAATCCTATTTGATCCTAATATATTATGATAAATTAAATTTTTGTGGCGATATTTTAATAAATATTTAAAAAGAGTACAAAAAATTTGAAACAGAATTTGATCTCTAGATTTTTTTTTGTCAAAAAAAAGCTGTCATTCACAATAAAAAATTTTTTTAAAAAGGATTTACTTGATATAAAATTACTAAATTTTGAAGATGAAAATATTTTATTTTTCTAATGATACTTGCAAAAAAATTGCATCAAACTATGATTTCTAAAGTCATTTTTTAGAATATATATTTAATATCTAGTTCTTGTTATCACATTTTTAAATCTTTCGAACGTAGAAGGTTAATTAATTAAGTTATCTAAAACTTGGAAAATAATCTAGCAAATAATCTGATTTCAAATATATTAATAAAAGTATCATTAGTTTAGGCTATGCTAACAATAAAATTGTTCACGTTAAGTTAAAAAAAATGCTTCTAATATTTAGGGCAATTTACATAAATAAATTGTTTGTTCCTCATATTTACGAAATTACATTGTTTTAAAAATGAAGATGCAAATATATTGTTTCATATATCTATAGAAACCGCTACTGCCAGTAGCGGTCCGCTATAGCCAGCAGCGGTTTACACGCAAATGGGGAAACACAGAAACCGCTAGAGGCTATCGCGGTTTCTGTTTGTTGATGCTTGGCCATAAATCGCTACTGGCAGTAACGGTTTATGTGTATTGGGACATGTGCGTAAACCGCTAGAGGCAGCAGCGGTTTACGTTGATTAGAAAAAATGTTTGTTTATGCTATATTAAGTTACAAAAAGATTGAGAGAAAGAAAAATGGAGTATATATTTTTTGCAATCATATGATTTATATGGATAAAAAATGAAGTAATTTTTAAAGAAAAAGTGTATGCTTTAGTGAATTTTTTACTAAAAATAAATTATTTTATCATTCATGAGTTTTAGAAGGGATGAAGATAAAAAAAAATTAGTCTTAGTTTATATATTTTAACTCACAGAGTACTAAAATATATAAACTAAGACTAAATTTTTTTTATCTTCATCCCTTCTAAAACTCATAAATGATAAAATAATTTATTTTTAGTAAAAAATTCACTAAAGCATACACTTTTTTTTTTAAAATTACTTTATTTTTTATCCATATAAATCATATGATTGCAAAAAATATATACTCCGTTTTTCTTTCTCTCAATCTTTTTGTAACTTAATATAGCATAAACAAACATTTTTTCTAATCAACGTAAACCGACTGCTGCCTCTAGCGGTTTACGCACATGTCCCAATACACATAAATCGCTACTGCAAGTAGCGATTTATGGCCAAGGATCAACAAACAGAAACCGCAACAGCCTCTAGCGGTTTCTGTGTTCCCCATTCACGTGTAAACCGCTGCTGGCTATAGCGGATTACGTGTTTTGATAAACCGTTACTGGCAGTAGCGGTTTTTATAGATATATGAAACAATGTATTTGCGTCTTCATTTTTGAAACAATGCAATTGCGTAAATTTAAGGGACAAACAATTTATTTATGTAAATTGCTCTAATATTTATTTAATCTTTGCTTCAAATAGATATATGTAATATTTAATTTGTTTGTTTTTTTCTTTTTATGAACTTATTTAATATCATATGAATCTTTTAGAATTTGGATTCTCTAAATTTTAAATTTTATTTTAGAGGGTAAAGTATGATCTATCATCATTTATTTTATAGGTAGGACAAAAAAAATATGAGAGAAAAAACATTCAATAATAAAAGATCTCACTTTATCCTCTAAAGTAAAAATCTAAAATTCACCGAATCTAATCTTTTATTGTTGGAGGATAACACGATTGGATATCAACACTAATTGTTACTGATAGATCACCTTTGGCTTAGTTGCTTTTTGATATGCAAATGAGGCAGAGTTGGTGAGGAAAGCTGTCTGTTAAGTTAGTTAGGAATTCTGTTATTAGTTATTATTACTGTCGTTCTAACACTAGTTAGATTATTGGTTAATTTATCTGATTAGTTAGATGCAAGGTTAATTTAACTGATCTTTGGCTAGTATTAATTGTAAGTAGTAGCAAATTTGACATGGTGTGGTGAGCATTGTGTCCAATTTTTGGATTCCTTCCACTCTAAGATAGAAAAATCGGTGATTCACATGCTTGCAATTGTGTCCAATCTTGACAAATTAACAAGAATATGGTTTATCCAAAGAGAGATTCACCTTTAGCAAGATTGATGAGTTAACTGACCGCAGTACAACACCTCATGGCTCTATGAAAAATCGAGCTTAAGTCTGCTACAAGATACATCAAGTCCTTAATTTCTCCATCCTAGTAAAAATCCAAATAACAAACTGACACTAAATCCTCTCATGATTTTGAATTATCACCTTAGTTTGTTGATAGCTCTTTACCAAAACCTTATAGAACTTGTCACAATATCACACATTTAAAGTATAGGATCGTTGTAATACTTTCGTTTTATATTTGACTACACGCTTTAATTAGCAATGAGGTTTTTCAAAGTGTTCTATAGTGTAACGTGACTTTAGAATTATGAAAAGATTCAAAAGCAAGATTTTACTAGAAAACTTATTTAGAATTGCTAAATTAAAGGAAGAGACATTTTTAACCAAATAGGAAAACATGTACAACGCAACTAATTGTGTGGTTACTTGAATATCATTTATAATCACACACCAATTAACACACTATTGTATAGAGTCTCATCTACATATCTAAATATTTTTGTTAATTAAGTCCAACTAAATTGATCATAACTTAACAAAAATTATTTATGTAAGATATGCGTGAAGCACACACTTCTATTTCGTTGTGTCTCTTCTTTTTCTTCAAATGTTTCCTCCTCTTCGTCAATCTTTTATTGTTGTTGCTGTTGTTGTGTTTTTTTTTCCTCCTCTTCCTCTTCCTTGTAGTGTTATTGCAACATTTCTTATTTCTTTTTTTCTTTCTTTAATTTTTTTATTCTCTTTTTCTTGTTTTTATTCTTTTCAAGAGGGTGAAAATAAGAAAAATTATGAGAAGATGAAACAAGAAGTAAAAGAAGAAGAAAAAGAAGAAGATGATGACGATGATGATGAGAAGGAAGAAGGGGTTTTGATTATGCAGAATTTATAAAAAAAAATAACACCAAAACATTTTAAGCTTGACATAGAAAATTTTGAATTTCGACACCGAAATTTTTTAACAGTGATATTAAAATTTTTTTAACTAATTAGAAGTCATCAAAAACAAAAATAGCACCAAAATTTCTTAAAACAGTATCAAAATTTTTCTACTATGATAGTAAAATTTTTCCGAACATATTGCTTTTTCTACTATTTCTTTTTCTTCAAATTTTATCTTCTTTTTCTTTCTCCCAATATATTCTTCTTTTTTTCATATTTTTTATTGATACAATTTTTTTCGTATCTTGTTATATTTTACTTCAAAAATAGAGGATTTTCCTTAAATAAATTTATTTTAAAATTGAATTATATACTCTTAATTCCTAAACAACAAACTGTCTTGTAATCTAGAGTGAAAATCAATGTAAATTATATGTTTATGTGGTAAAATTTATGGGTCTTATATAACAAATTTTAGTGTTATTTTACTACAAAAAATTTGTTTAAAACTGTCAGATTTATCAGTAAACTCCTAAAAAAAATTTAACAATAATAATATTATCATTGAATATATCATCGGAATGAATATGATGATATAAACGTTGCCAATAATCGTTTACCATCGAATTCAAATTTTTGTAATCCAATGCTAAATTACTTTTAGAATGGTCAATTCATTTTGGGTTTATCATCAAATTTTATCCAACAATAATGTTGGTACTATTTTAATTTTTTGGTACTTTTATTATTGTCGATTTTTTTTTCTACGGAAAT
>NC_029794.2:31160378-31160728 GCF_000816755.2 Arachis ipaensis | reverse complement strand
TTTTTACTAAGATTCACATTATGATAGTTAATATTCAAATTAAAAATTAATAAAAACTAAATATGTTTTTCGTTAAAAAAATATAACGTAGATAACAAACGTTAAAAATAAAATAAAATAATCTCATCAAATAAATAAAGGATAGTAATATTAAATAACACAAAAAAAATGCTAATGTCTACGTATTCTCATAAAAAGAAGGGGGCATTTACTCCCACTAAATTTAAGAGAAAAAAGTAATAATTCTATATAAATCAATATATTTATTCTAATATAATTATATTTTTTACCCACAAAAATTTACAAAATTTTATTTTAAAATTCATGTTAAAAATAACTTTTTTATTCAA
>NC_029794.2:31145724-31160315 GCF_000816755.2 Arachis ipaensis | reverse complement strand
TTTTTTATGGTATTTAAATATAATTATAATTTTAAATTATAAATGATAATATATTAATAGGTGCTAACGTGTCAATTAATTCAGTTTTTTATTATTAAATATATATAAAAAATAAAAATAAAATTAGTTAAAATTACAAATTATCTATAATTTAATTAAAATATTTTAAGTTCAAATTTTAGAAATAAAAAAATATTTTTTTATAAATGATGTATAATGAATAGTATTTTAGGAATGAAAATATTCACTAACTCTTTTTATTTTTCATATCTCTTATATTTTTAATATAATTAGCAATGTTCAACAAAATTTATTTTAAGATATATATATATTTTTGTCTCCACTCTTAAAATTTTCTTGGTCCATCACTGGTCGTTGTCCTCCTCATGAAGGTCTTGCTGGTCGTGATGCGCCGGTGCTGTGGGTGCTAATGTTTATGTTGGTGCAAGTGCAGATGACAAGAAGCCCCCCACCAGCAACGGCACTGCCACCTGCGCAATCTGCTCATAGTAGATCGGCATCTGGTACCACATGTGTTGTATCTGCTCCAGCTCCTGCCTGAGTTCCTGCCTAAGAGACTTTGTCACCACATCTCGAGCATCCCTCTCCGCCATGCGTATGATTATCTCATTGTACCTCTCCTCAGCCAAATGCAACTGCTGACCTGATCTTACAGGGCTAGTGGTTGAGGTGGAGAAAGCCCTGAAGAAGGTTGCTGACAAAGAATGACCCCACTCCGAAGACGCGGTTCTTTTGTGGCTCAGATGCAGTTTGGCGCCACATGGCATCAGGATCCACCACGTTTGCGCTTGAGGCATTTCCATCCTCCCCATTCTACTAAGATTGCTGGGTTGTGGCCTCAAAATTCAAGGTGTGTAAATCCTGACACAGTTATTGTCAATATTAAGACAACTATAAATATAATTGTATATTATTAAAATATTTTAGTCGATTACTTACATAAAAGTCTACATACTTCTGAACAATAAATATCTCATTGTTCTCCTTGAGCCTGTGGATTTGCTTGAAGACCTCTGCCATGGTAATAGGATGGTCTAGCGACTTTGTGTACACATATCAGACAAGCAAACTAAAAGAAATGACAATTAATTAAGGAAACAAAGATAAAAGTAGCTTAGCATATTAAAAGAAGTTATACCATTTTGGCCCTTGTCTTCATATATAATCGTTGCCGAACCCCCCTATATATTTCGATGCCCTGGCCAATACCCTGTTGGCCCTATTTCCTAATGACGTCTAAAACCCTTATCCGTCTCCCAGTACAAATACAACACCTTCTTAATGTCGGGTCGATGCCACTACGTTAGCTGGTCCCTCCTTATCTCCATGTCCTCTAACATCTGCTGAAGACGCTTCGCCATGCGGTAGTGGAATATATTTTTTATCATCTAGTGGGGGGTCTCATCTTAAGTGAATTTTTTCTACAGAAAGAAATAATTGAGGATTAATTTGAAGATGTTATATACATAAATAAAACAACAAACAGAACTAAGATGCAAAGTTAATAGTAATATTACTATGCCCACTTGTCAAACCATTTTTCTCTGACCTCAGGGTAAACCTTCTTGTAGCTGGACCAAGGATTATTAAACGACAACTTGATAATTTTTGTACACTCCTGTGTACAAGTATTATTATCCGACACAAATTTATGAATGGATAATTTACACTTAATAAAAATATACATTAAAAAAAAATCAAATACAAATTTTATTTATATACGAATTAGAGAAGTTTTTACCTAGTCATGTCATCAGGCTAAATCATCAACTTAGTGACCTGCTGTACTGTGGAATTTGTCTAGGATCCATGGGACAACTGAAACTAATGTTGCCCTCATTCGGATTCCTCTTCTTCTTCTTGTTCATTGATAAATCACTATTTTATTATTTATCTTATTCTTAATTGAGTGTTTTTATCAATTCTTCACCTACTTATTCATATAATTTGTATGGTTTTATAATTCCTTCTTTATTCTATGATATGTGTGAAAACATGTTTCCTATGCCTTAAAAATATTTATTTTAATTATCCTTTATTACCATTCGATGCCGTGATCTGTGTGTTAAGTAATTTCAGGCTTCATAGGGTAGGAATGGCTTAGAGGACAGAAAGGAAACATGCAAAAATGGAAGGAACGCACAAAATGGAGTTTTGAAGAAAATGGCAGCGACGCGTACGCGTGACTGATGCGTATGCATGACAAGGAAAAACTCCAAATGACGCGCACGTGTGACCCACGCGCATGCGTGACGGACGCCACATGCAGAAAATTGCAGAAGTCGCCCCCAGCGATTTCTGGGCCCTTTTCGGCCCAAATCCAAGCCCAGAAACACAGAATAGAAGGTGGAGAATGGGGGAATCAATAGACACAGTTCATACAAAGCCCAGAAACACAGAATAGAAGCTGGAGAATGGGGGAATCAATAGACATAGTTCATACAACATTCATAATTCACAATTTTAGGTTTTTAGATGTAGTTTTAGAGAGAGAGAGAGGCTCTCTCCTCTCTCTTAGGTTTTAGGATTAGGATTTCTCTTAGTTTATGGTTATTTCTTCAATTTAGGTTCTATGTTTCTTTAATTTATGTTTCTCTTCTACTTTTATTTACTCTAATGCTTTTACTTGGTAATTACTTATTTAGCCAAATTGGCTTATGAACTCTTCATGTTAGATTTGAATATTCTATTTAATGCAATTTGAGGTATTTCAGATTTATGATTGCTTTCTTCTATTTATGATATAAATAATTTAGATTTTTCCACTTTTGGCTCTGGTTGAGTAATTGGTGACACTTGAGTTGTCAAACTCAGCGGTTGATTGAAATTTGGGAATTGCTGATTGATTTAGATCCCTCTAAAGCTAGTCTTTCCATAGGAGTTGACTAGGACTTGAGGAATCAAGTTGATTAGTCCACTTGACTTTTCTTTATTTAGTAAGGGTTAACTAAGTGGGAGCAATAACAATTCTCATCACACCTGATAAGGATAACTAGGATGAGATTTCCAGTTCTCGGACCTTGCCAAGAGTTTTCTTAATTATTAATTTATTTTTCTTGTCATTTAATTTTCTTATTCTTTAATTCAAAAACCCCAAAAATATACCTTTTTCCATAACCAATAATAAATCATACTTCCCTGCAATTCCTTGAGATACGACCCGAGGTTTAAATACTTCGGTTATAAATTTTATTGGGTTTTGTTACTTGTGACAAACAATTTTTTTGTACAAAAGGATTTTCTATTGGTTTAGAAACTATACTCACAACGCGATTATTTTTATAAAATTCTTTACTAACAGAAGTCCGTTCGTCAAAATGGCGCCGTTGCCGGGGAATTGCAATTGTGTGCCTTATTATTGGTTATTATAAATATTTCCTTTTACTTGTTTATTTGATTTTATTTTTGTTTTTAATTTTAATTTTTATTAGCTACTATGAACTTTCACCCCCGTCGCTTTGAGTTTGGTTCTAATATTGTTGAAAAGAATGGAAGCTATAACAGGAACATGCATCAAGGTCAAAACAATCAAAGATGGAAGGAGCCACGAGGATCTGATCAACCCTTTCGGCAACAACACTTTCCAAGATACCATGGACAACAACCTTTCTACAAAGCATGCCAAGACAATAGTTATGGTGGACCTTCTCGTGACAACCAACCTCCACCAGTTTACTATGGTCAAGAACCATTCTGAGGTGCATACCAAGATGATAGATGTGGTGGACCCCTTGTGGTTACCAACAAGCCCCATCATACGCCTATAAACCACCTCCTCAACATAGCTTTGAACCACCATACTCACAAGCCAACCACAACCATTCACCTCCATATGCCCCTAACCCTTATCCACCCCAACTCCAATCCAATTACCCCCAAGAACCACCGCTTCCATATGCACCATATCCATGTCCGTCGAACCAAGAATCACAGGACCGTCTCAAGGATACAGTGAACCAATTTCATGCAACCCTTTATCAATTGGAGCAAGCGATAAACCGATTAGCCCCCAGTACGAGGGAGACACTAGAAGCTCCGGTGGACAACACGGAACATGACTTTGTACTGGAACAAGTGGAGGAAGCTGCAATTATCGAAGAAGAAGAATTGGTTGAAGACTTAGGAGACGCTGAACCTCCATGGGAATTAAGAATTGTGGAGAATTCCGTCAAGGAATTTGCAATCGATGCTAAGGAGGATAGTGCACAACCCCCAAAGCATGTATCTTATGAAGAACTGGACGGCACAGATCAAGAAGCGAGTTTCCTTGGTAATGATGATCATGAATCAAGCTCTCCTAATGATGACCTTGCAGTCACAATTGAACTCTTTGAGCTAGAAGATTCTTCCCCAATAGAATATGAGAATGATGTGAAGGTAGACTTTTCTCAGCCTCCAACTTATGACTTGAGTGATGAGGAAGAAATCGAAGACTCTGATCAAGACAAGGTTGCAATTGAAGAGGTTTGTCAGGAATTGGAAGAATTCACAGAGGAGTACAAGGAAGCGGAGCTTGAAAAACCACTGGAAACACCTCTTCCACAGCCATTACCACCAAATACAAACTTCAAGTTGATAAAATCCTTAGCCTTCATCTTTACTTTTCCACTTGAATATGGCTTGCTTGAAACAGATGGCCAGCTTAGCGCTCTTTGCGGCTTTAAGAGTAAGAGGGAGATGGTTAGTAATAGAAGTTGTTATCCAAGGTTCAATACGGTTCCACTCTCCGATTGGAAATGCAAGGATTGGTATAAGCTCGATTTAATGGGTTTCGGAAGACTTTGGGTATCTAAGTAGAAATTCAGGTTGTGTACCGCCCGGCTGGAAAAATGAAGATCAATACAAAGACAGGTACAAAAGCAAGGTTTGGGATCCTGGGATTCATTCTGACAATCAACACTCGTGGAGCCTGAAAACCTGCTTAGATTTGCTCGAAGGCTTTACGTGCCTAGTTTGGGACCCCGGAGGATATTGGAATTGCAAGCATTGGTGGAAATTTCTGGATGAGTTCAAACACAAGACACCATAACAATGAGCTCATCAAATGTCCAACTTAAGGACTTTAACTAAAAGTGCTAGGTGGGAGACAACCCACCACGGTATGATCGTTCTTTTTTCAAATTAAATTTTATTTCGTTTTGTTTGTTTCTAGTTTCATTTTATTTTATTTTAATCTCTCTAAAATCATTCATAACATCCGCATCAGCATCTGCATCTTCCATACTGCAAAAAAAAAATCACCCCACACGTGCGCATGGGCCACTGGTGCACGAAATTGTGATTACACTTTTCACAACTCCGCACAACTAACCAGCAAGTGCACTGGGTCGTCCAAGTAATACCTTACGTGAGTAAGGGTCGATCCCACGGAGATTGTCGGCTTGAAGCAAGCTATGGTTATTTTGTAAATCTTATTCAGGAGATTAATGATAAGAGTGATTATATTTATGAAAATAAATAACATAAAATAAATGGTACTTGTGATTCAGTAATGAGAGACAGGTTGAGGTTCCAGAGATGCTCTGTCATCTGAATCTCTGCTTTCCTACTGTCTTCTTCTCCGAACACGCACGGCTCTTTCCATGGCAGGCTGTATGATCCTCTCGGATGAAAACAAATCCATATGCGCTGTCACCGCACGACTAATCATCTGTCGGTTCCCACTAGCGTTGGAATAGGACCCTTGTC
The DNA here is from genome assembly GCF_000816755.2 of Arachis ipaensis. Taxonomy (NCBI): domain Eukaryota; kingdom Viridiplantae; phylum Streptophyta; class Magnoliopsida; order Fabales; family Fabaceae; genus Arachis; species Arachis ipaensis. Next base: position 31,154,606 of record NC_029794.2, on the reverse strand, counting down.
ATTTTGCACACTGTCACTACGCCCAACATTCGCAGGTTTGAAGCTCGTCACAGTCATCCCTTCCCAGATCCTACTCGGAATATCACAGACAAGGTTTAGACTTTCCGAATCCCAAGAATGCTGCCAATTGGTTCTAGCCTATACCATGAAGACTCTGGTCTCACGAATTTGAATGCTCTGTTGTCAGGAGATGCAATCAAACGCGTGAACCAGGAACCCAAGAGATACACACTCAAGCTATTGCAGATAGAACGAAGGTGGTTGTCAGGCACACATTCATAGGTAAGAATGGTGATGAGTGTCACAGATCATCACATTCATCATGTTGAAGTGCGAGTGAATATCTTAGAATAGAAACAAGCGTGATTGAATAGAAAACAGAAGTAATTGCATTAATCCATCGAGACACAGCAGAGCTCCTCACCCCCAACCATGAAGTTTAGAGACTCATGCCGTAGAAAATACAAGTTCTGATGTGAAATGTCATGAGGTACAAAATGAATCTCTAAAAGTGGTTTTTATACTCAACTAGTAACCTAGGTTTACAGAAAATGAGTAAGCTAAGATAGATAGTGCAGAAATCCACTTCTGGGGCCCACTTAGTGTGTGTTTGGGCTGAGTACTGAAGCTTTTACGTGCATAGGCTATTCCTGGCATTGAACTCCAGCTTTTGTGCCAGTTTGGGCGTTTAACTCCAACTTTTATGCCAGTTCTAGCATTTAACGCCAGAAAAGGGTAAGGAGCTGGCGTTTAAACGCCAGTTTGCGCTACCAAATCTCAGGCCAAGTATGGACTATTATATATTGCTGGAAAGCCCAAGATGTCTACTTTCCAACGCACTTGAGAGCGCGCCAATTGAGCCTCTGTAGCTCCAGAAAATCCATTTCGAGTGTAGAAGGGTCAGAATCCAACAGCATCTGTAGTCCTTTCTTAGCCTCTGAATCAGTTTTTTGCTCAGGTCCCTCAATTTCAGTCAGAAAATACCTGAAATCACAAAAAAATACACAAACTCATAGTAAAGTCCAGAAATGTGATTTTTGCAAAAAAAAAAAAAAAACTAATAAAAATATAATAAAAAGTAACTAAAACATACTAAAAACTATATAAAAATAATGCCACAAAGGGTATAAATTATCCGCTCATCACAACACCAAACTTAAATTGTTGCTTGTCCCCAAGCAACTAAAAGGAAAATAGGATAAAAATAAGAGAATATGCAACAAATTCCAAAAATATCAATGAAAATTAGTTTTAATTAGATGAGCGGGACTTGTAGCCTTTTTGCTTCTGAACAGTTTTGGCATCTCACTTTATCCTTTGAAGTTCAGAATGATTGGCTTCCATAAGAACTCAGAATTAAGATAGTGTTATTGATTCTTCTAGTTTAGTATGTTGATTCTTGAACACAGCTACTTTATGAGTCTTGGCCGTGACCCTAAGCATTTTGTTTTCCAGTATTACCACCGGATACATAAATGCCACAGACACATAACTCGGTGAACCTTTTCAGATTGTGACTCAGCTTTGCTAGAGTCCCCAATTAGAGGTGCCCAGAGCACTTAAGCACACTCTTTTTTGCTTTGGACCACGACTTTAACCGCTCAGTCTCAAGCTTTTCACTTGACACCTTCACGCCACAAGCACATGGTTAGGGACAGCTTGATTTAGCCACTTAGGTCAGGATTTTATTCCTTTGGGCCCTCATATCCACTGATGCTCAAAGCCTTGGATCCTTTTTCTACCCTTCCCTTTTGGTTTAAAGGGTTACTGGCTTTTTCAGCTTGCTCTTTTTTTTTTTTCGCCATTTTTTTTCGCAAGCTTTGTTCTTCACTGCTTTTTCTTGCTTCAAGAATCAATTTTATGATTTTTTAGATTATCAATAACATTTCTCCTTTTTCATTATTCTTTCAAGAGCCAACAATTTTAGCATTCATAAACAACAAATTAAAAAATATGCACTGTTCAAGCATTCATTCAGAAAACAAAAAGTATTGCCACCACATCAAAATAATTAAACTAAATTCAAGATAGAATTCGAAATTCATGTACTTCTTGTTCTTTTGCAATTAAAAACAGTTTTTTTAGAAAGGTGATGGATTCATGGAATTATTCATAGCTTTAAGACATCGATACTAGACACTAGACACTAATGATCATGCAATAAAGACACAAACATAGATAAAACATAAAGCATAGGAACCGAAAAACAGAAAAATAAGAACAAGGAGATTAAAGAACGGATCCACCTTAGTGATGGTGGCTAGTTCTTCCTCTTGAAGATCTTATGGAGTGCTTGAACTCCTCTATGTCTCTTCCTTGCCTTTGTTGCTCCTCCTCCTAGAGGTTTCTCTGCCCTTAGGTGCCATTAGTGGTTATGGAAAGCGAAAAGCTGAGCTTTTCCACACCAAACTTAAAAGGTTTGCTTGTTCTCGAGCAAAAGTGGATAGAAGGGAGTAGAAGAAGAATGATGCAATTAATTATGAAAACTTATTACTGTATACAAGAAAAGTTAAGAAGAGTTGAAAAGATTTTGAAAAGATATGTAAGTTTTGAAAACGTCTTGGAAGGATTTGAAAAGAATTGAAAAAGAATTAAAAAGAATTGGAAAGATTATTAATTTTTGAAAATAGAAATTGAAAGATGAAAGTTTAAAACATGTTTGATGCAAAAAAAATATGAATTAAAACATGAAAAATTGAAAATAATCGAATGGGAAACAAAATTACCTCCCTTGTGTCATCCTTGCCTTAAACGCCCAGAATGCTACCATTTCTGGCGTTTAATACCCACCAGACACCCCTTTCTGGCGTTAAACGCCAGTCTGTCTGCCAATTCTGGCATTTAACGCCCAGAATGTTGCCAGACTGGGCATTAAACGCCCATTCTGCTATCATTACTGGCGTTTAAACGCCAGTAAGCCTGTCCTCCAGGGTATGCTAATTTTGATACTATTTTTTATTCCGCTTTAATTCTGCAGCTGTTTTTATGACTCGACATGATCATTAACCTAAAGAAAATATAAAATAACAATGGAAAATGAAATGAAGTAGTAATTAACATAGATAAATAAGATTGGGTTGCCTCCCAATAAGCGCTTCTTTACTGTCTTTAGCTGGACTTTTATTGAGCTATTAATTTAGTCTCAGTTTTGAGCACTCTTGCTCAACATTGCCTTCAAGATAATGTTTAACTCTCTGTCCATTAACAATGAACTTTTTGTCAGAGTCAATATCCTGAAGCTCTACATAGCCATATGGTGACACACTTGTAATCACATATGGTCCCTTCCACCGGGATTTTAATTTCCCAGGGAACAATCTGAGCCTAGAGTTAAACAGCAGGACCTTCTGTCCTACCTCAAAGAATCTAGATGACAGCCTTTAATCATGCCATCTTTTTGCTTTCTCTTTATAAATTTTAGCATTTTTGAAAGCATTGAGTCTGAACTCTTCCAGCTCATTCAACTGGAGTAATCTTTTTTTTTTTCCAGCTATCTTAGCATCAAGGTTTAGGAACCTGGTTGCCCAGTAGGCCTTGTGTTCCAGTTCTATTGGCAGATGACAGGCTTTTCCATATACCAACTGGTATAGAGAGGTTCCTATAGGAGTTTTGAATGCTGTTCTGTATGCCCACAGAGCATCATCCAGACTTCTTGCCCAATCCTTTCTACGGGTACTTACAGTCCATTCCAGGATTCGTTTTAGTTCTCTATTTGAGACTTCAGCCTGCCCATTTGTCTGTGGATGATATGTTGTTACCACTTTATGGTTAATTCCTTATCTGACCAGAGCAGAGTGAAGCTGTTTATTGCATAAATGAGTGCCTCCATCACTGATCAGTATCCTAGGGACACCGAACCTGCTGAAGATGTGCTTCTGGAGGAACTTCATCACTGTCTTAGTATCATTAGTGTGTTTTGCAATTTCCTCTACCCATTTAGATACATAGTCTACTGCCACCAGAATATAAGTGTTTGAGTATGATGGCGGGAAAGGTTCCATGAAGTCAATACCCCAAACATCAAACAACTCAATCTCTAAGATCCCTTGCTGAGGCATGGCATAACCGTGAGGTAGTTTACCAGCTCTCTGGCAACTGTCACAGTTATGTACAAACTCTCGGGAGTCTCTATAGAGGGTAGGCCAGTAGAAACCACATTGGAGAACTTTAGTGGTTGTTCGCTCACCTACAAAGTGTCCTCCATATTGGAGTTAAGCCCCACTTTGGTCCCTGAGATTGACGAGTTGCACCGATTTAGTCCTCCAGATCCCAATTGCACCAAATTAGTCCCCCAGATTCGAAAAAATGCACCACGTTAGTCCTTTCCCTATTTTCCGTCACCGGAGGTCTGACGCCGTTAGTGACTTGGCAAATATTGCCACGCTGGACACAGTAACGGTTATATGACGTGGCCTAAAGTTTGAATTGCTCCAATTTAGTCCTTATCCCCCTTTTAAAACCTAAGTTCACCATGTCACCCCATCATCTTCTTCTTCTACCCGTTTCTCTCTGGTTCTTCGTCTCCTGCTCCCTTCCAAGTTTACCAGCATGATTGCAAGTGGGAGCCAGAGTTCCATGCGGTCCAACAGTAGGAGTTCCAGTCGAAGTAGAGGGTCGGTTGTTCCACAGTGGTGTGGGTGTGGGTGCCGCCCTGTTCTTCGGTGGTCCACAACAGAGGCTAACCCTAACAAGCCATTCTTTGGGTGCCCTAACTACAATGTTAATGGTAAGAGGTGGTGTGGTTTGTTTGTCTGGGCTGACATTGGAGAAGAAGACCTGAGAGGAAGGGTAATGTCTACTGTGGATGGTGACCAAGTTAGGGTGGATTTGGCTTGGAGAATTGGGAAGATAGAAGCTGAAATTAGAACCCAAAAAATGTACATTTTAGGTTTGGCTTTGTTTGTAGTTTTTGTTGTGGGTTTTATGTTGGTAGTTAAAGCTTGAAGATGAGTTTGTGTTTCTGTATTCAGGGTGGAAGTGTATTAGAAGAAAGTAAAATTTTTCTTCTCAGATGTCATATTTGTTTTCTGTCATTCAATGAAATTGCTGAAAGAATTTGCAAAAAAAATGCATGTGAAGTAGCATACTTGAAGCTGGAAGAAATTGTAACAATATCAATATCCATATCAATAAGTTTTAACAAAAGTAACAATAATCCTGCCTTACTAATGACAACTGTTTAGACAAAATATACCTTAGCCAAAGGCCACAGAGTGCCATGATTGTCATAATCTATTCAGATATACTAAAAGTCTACTGTCATAAATTCAGGCCACAAAACAAAAAGCATCATTTACAAAAAGCTGTCAAGTTTCATCCAAAATAGGCAAAAAAAGGATCATCTTCATTTCTTCTTCCTTGGTGGCTTGAAGCCAGGTGTTGGGACAAATTTGAGGAAGTTGGCCAGTCTTCCAGATTGGCATCCAACTTTTAGACTCCTTCCTGATCTTGTCCAACCTACTTTGAACCACTGGTGGTAGCTTTCCTACATGCTTGGCTAACTTAACTTTGTTTTTAGCGATTGTTCTCAAAATAAACATTCTGACCTCCTCAAGTAGCGTGATGATTGGCTTGGCCCTTGCTTCCTTCATTCTTGCATTAAAGACCTCGCAAGCGTTATTGCAGATATTATCCAGTTTAGGAGCATGACTAAATGCTGACTTTGTCCAGGACTCCATAGGCCACTTGTTCAGGTAACTCCACGCATCTTCATTAATTTTTTTAATCTTCTTCATATTGTCAGAGAAATCTTGATAAGTTGTTGATCGTGCGCATTCCCAAAGTAAACCCCTTAACTCTAAATCCTTCCACTGCTTGTTAAAATTTCTCCATAAGTGCCACACGCAAAACCTATGGTGGACATGAGGCATGACCTCCTGGACTGCAGACAGCAGGCCCTGCATGTGAAACAGAAACAATTCGTGATACATAATAGTCCCTGAGTTACGCATCGTGATACATAATAGTCCCTGACTTACAAATCGTGATACATAATTGCATGTCGCTCATGAAGCACCATTTGTTTTCTTTATAGTCTCCAAGGTCCTCATGGAGTAGCTCCAGAAACCACCTCCAGTTCTCCATGTTCTCGACATCCACAATTGCCCATGCTATAACATAGATGTGATGATTTGCGTCCTGACCCACAACGGATAGAATCTGGCCTCCAGTTTGAGTTTTAAGGAACGCACCATCTAAACCAATCAGTCGCCTGCACCCGGCCTTAAAACCATTTTTGCACCCACTAAGACATACATACATCCTCTGAAAGATCACATTTCCATCTGGTTGGGGGATGGTTCCTATTCTAACTGTTGACCCCGGATTACACTTCAATAGAGTTTCTCCATAGTCCCTTACCATTGCATACTGGGCCTTCTCATCCCCATACACCACAGCTCTAGCGTCTGCCAAGGCTCTAGAAATTGAATTCCTATTCAGCACAAGATCACACTTGGACTTGAAGTATACAGCTGCCTCACATTGTCTGAAGTTAGGATATTTCCTAACCTTCTTCACTAACTTGCTAGTCAACCAATTCCTATTTGCAGCTCAGTTGGAGGCCTCTCTAGCACAAGTGTGGTCGTCATTCAAGGTTTTTATCTGCCAACATGTCTCCTCGTGGTCTCGTGATGCATATACCACCCACTTGCAATCCTCAACTTTACAAATAGCCCTGCATCTCACAGCATCGTTCTTAATAAACTGAATCCTCCTACCTTCTTGAATTGTAAACTCTCTCACTGCCTCTCTGAACTCCCACTTTGTATTAAATTTCATCCCCACCTCAAGTTTTAAATCACCGAATCGAATACCATCTCTAAATACTGGGAATACATCATCTGGCTCTTCTTCAGAAAATTCTTCATTCGAAGGAGGAGGAGTCTTCATTTCCTCGGAGTGCCAAGAGTTGGCACCATCAGACTCTGCTCCAGGATCATATGAGTTGTCCAGATTTTCATCTCCGGTCACAGGCACTTCTAAGAAACTCAAGTCCACATCACACTCCTCATCATCCACAACCAATGCGTCATCATCGTTAAGAAACTTCCTCTTAGACTTTGCTAGTCCCTCAGCAGGTGCATGCTTATCCCGAGGCTCTCTCCTCTTGATCTCACATTTTTTAACAATATCATCATCAGTTGAGCTATCATCTCTCCCAGGATCATATGAACTGTCCTCTGTGGTGTGTTCATCTTCAGAAGAAGACAACCTCAGCACTTCTTTTTTCTTCTCATGTTGCTTCCTAGTCCTCACTTGTGAAGCAGACCTTGTGCAATAGGCTTTAGCTCTGATTTTGGGCTTTGCCTTTGGGTTGGGCTTAGACACAGATTTTTTGTTGGGCTTGGGCTTGGGCTTAGAGGCATTCTTCGGGTTGGCAGTGGCCTTCTGTGATGAGGTAGTATTGGCTTTCTGATTTGGGTTGACATTTGAATTGGGTTTCAGTTTTGGGGGAACTGGAGGAGTAGTTGTAACAGGCTCTGCAGTAGTAGCTTGGCTAGGATTAGAGTTGGGTGTGGTAGTAGGATTACTGTTTTGGGTTGTTGGGTTACTAGCACCAGGATCTGTTGGTTCTGTGGTCTTGGGTGGTGAGGTATTATGCATTGGTTCAGTGCTCTTGGTGAATGGAGTCTCATCAGCAGGGGTAGTGGGTTTATTAGCTGGGTTTGGGGTTTCATCTTGTAGGGGTTCATGGTCATCTTCATCACTAGGCTCTCTCAAATCATCATGGTCACCCTCAACATACTCCACAATCTCATTTCCCTCAAGAATTTCTGGTGTTGAAACTGCATGCTCAAAGTAAACATCAACCAGCCCCTCATTCTTTTCACCCATGAAACACATCTCTCTCAGCTCATCATCACAATTCAGAGCTCTTAACCCAACTTCTAAACTCCTCCCAGGCACATGCTACCAACATTCTCCTATCCTATCATATCCTAGTTCCTTATAATAATTTCTCACCCAAAAAACATCTAAAGTATCTACATCAATGTCCCCAACGCATGCCTTCTTATCAGGAGAATATATAGTCATCCCTTTTTCATCTTTCTGAAATTTTCCCCCATGGTGGAACATTATATCTAAGTGCACATCCATCTGCATGATTAACAAAAATTTCTTTTCAGAAACAGTTCCACACAATGATCCCTTTAACATACTTTTCATCAACTACATTCATACATTATAGAAACATATATCAAAATAAAACAAATTTATCCACCATCAGAACAGAGCATGAAGACAAACCCCAAAAAAACAGTTGCAGACAACATCCAAATAAAACCCTAGCCCAAATTCCACTACAAACCTTAGAGAAAAACAATATACAAAGCAATAAACTATGATCAACAACCATCAACGCATTCCCTAAAATTTGAAAAAATAAATTTTTAAATTCTTCACTAACCTCGGTGACGGAACAGAAGCTCCTTGTTGCAGCAAAGTCCCTCCTCACACAACTGTTCAATGTTTTCTTGCGATCAAGCAGTCTCCGGAATCCTATTGCTTAGTCGTTCCTGATTTCAGTGACTAACGGAGGAGAGACGTTTTTCCTCTGTGTCAGTCATGGAGGGGTTGAAGACGAAGAGTGAAGAACAACGAGGGAGAGGCCAACGTTTTGTTTTCCTTTGCATAGAAACGCCGTCGCTCAAAGGGGGATTTTAGCGCCAATCTACAAACGACGCCGTTTCCACCGTGTCCAGCGTGGCAATATTTGCCAAGTCACTAACGGCGTCAGACCTCCGGTGACGGAAAATAGGGAAAGGACTAACGTGGTGCATTTTTTCGAATCTGGGGGACTAATTTGGTGCAATTGGGATCTGGAGGACTAAATCGGTGCAACTCGTCAATCTCAGGGACCAAAGTGGGGCTTAACTCTC
>NC_029794.2:31090816-31143879 GCF_000816755.2 Arachis ipaensis | reverse complement strand
GATTTGGGTTGACATTTGAATTGGGTTTCAGTTTTGGGGGAACTGGAGGAGTAGTTGTAACATGCTCTGCAGTAGTAGCTTGGCTAGGATTAGAGTTGGGTGTGGTAGTAGGATTACTGTTTTGGGTTGTTGGGTTACTAGCACCAGGATCTGTTGGTTCTGTGGTCTTGGGTGGTGAGGTATTATGCATTGGTTCAGTGCTCTTGGTGAATGGAGTCTCATCAGCAGGGGTAGTGGGTTTATTAGCTGGGTTTGGGGTTTCATCTTGTAGGGGTTCATGGTCATCTTCATCACTAGGCTCTCTCAAATCATCATGGTCACCCTCAACATACTCCACAATCTCATTTCCCTCAAGAATTTCTGGTGTTGAAACTGCATGCTCAAAGTAAACATCAACCAGCCCCTCATTCTTTTCACCCATGAAACACATCTCTCTCAGCTCATCATCACAATTCAGAGCTCTTAACCCAACTTCTAAACTCCTCCCAGGCACATGCCACCAACATTCTCCTATCCTATCATATCCTAGTTCTTTATAATAATTTCTAATCCAAAAAACATCTAAAGTATCTACATCAATGTCTCCAACGCATGCCTTCTTATCAGGAGAATATATAGTCATCCCTTTTTCATCTTTCTGAAATTTTCCCCCATGGTGGAACATTATATCTAAGTGCACATCCATCTGCATGATTAACAAAAATTTCTTTTCAGAAACAGTTCCACACAATGATCCCTTTAACATACTTTTCATCAACTACATTCATACATTATAGAAACATATATCAAAATAAAACAAATTTATCCACCATCAGAACAGAGCATGAAGACAAACCCCAAAAAAACAGTTGCAGACAACATCCAAATAAAACCCTAGCCCAAATTCCACTACAAACCTTATGGAAAAACAACTTACAAAGCAATAAACTATGATCAACAACCATCAACGCATTCCCTAAAATTTGAAAAAAAATATTTTTAAATTCTTCACTAACCTCGGTGACGGAACAGAAGCTCCTTGTTGCAGCAAAGTCCCTCCTCACACAACTGTTCAATGTTTTCTTGCGATCAAGCAGTCTCCGGAATCCTATTGCTTAGTCGTTCCTGATTTCAGTGACTAACGGAGGAGAGACGTTTTTCCTCTGTGTCAGTCATGGAGGGGTTGAAGACGAAGAGTGAAGAACAACGAGGGAGAGGCCAACGTTTTGTTTTCCTTTGCATAGAAACGACGTCGCTCAAAGGGGGATTTTAGCGCCAATCTACAAACGACGCCGTTTCCACCGTGTCCAGCGTGGCAATATTTGCCAAGTCACTAACGGCGTCAGACCTCCGGTGACGGAAAATAGGGAAAGGACTAACGTGGTGCATTTTTTCGAATCTGGGGGACTAATTTGGTGCAATTGGGATCTGGAGGACTAAATCGGTGCAACTCGTCAATCTCAGGGACCAAAGTGGGGCTTAACTCTCCATATTGTGATTCATGGCAGTGCCATATGATCTTCTGTGCCTCTTCTCTAGGCACACATCTACGGATCATTCCATCTGCACACCTCTTAAAGAGATATGGTTCATCCCACAAGTAGTACTTTGCATCAGAAATCAATTTTTTCATTTGCTGCTTAGTGTACTCCTTGGGTATGAATCTCACAGCTTTATAGTTGGCAATATCTGCAAACCATGGTACTTCCTGAATGGCAAAGAGTTGCTCATCCGGAAAGGTTTCAGAGATCTTAGTAGGAGGGAGGAATGCTCCTGCTACTAGTTCTATCCGGGACAGGTGATCTGCCACTTGGTTCTCTGTCCCTTTTCTGTCTCTTATTTCTATATCAAACTCTTGCAGAAGCAACACCCATCTTATGAGTCTGGGTTTTGAATCCTGCTTTGTGAGGAGATATTTTAGAGTAGCATGGTCAGTGTACACAATCACTTTTGATCCTACTAAATAAGATCTGAACTTGTCAATGGCATACACCACTGCAAGCAACTCTTTTTCTGTGGTTGTGTAATTCTTCTGTGCATCATTCAGAACACGGCTAGCATAGTAAATGACGTGCAGAAGCTTGTTATGTCTTTGTCCCAATACTGCACCAATGGCATGGTCACTGGCATCACACATTAGTTTGAATGGTAATGTCCAGTCTGGTGCAGAAATGACTGGTGCTGTGACCAGCTTAGCTTTCAGAGTTTCAAATGCCTGCAGACACTCTGTGTCAAAGACAAATGGCGTGTCAGTAGCTAGCAGATTGCTCAGAGGTTTTGCAATTTTTAAAAAATCCTTTATAAACCTCATATAGAATCCTGCATGCCCCAGAAAGCTTCTGATTGCTTTAACATTGGTAGGTGGTGGTAATTGAAAATGATCCTTCCTGGTGGCTGTATTAAGCCTTCTGTAGTCAATACACATACGCCACCCTGTAACTGTTCTTGTAGGAACCAGTTCATTCTTTTCATTCTGAACCACTGTCATGCCTCTCTTCTTTGGGACGACTTGGACAGGGCTCACCCAGGGACTATCAGAAATAGGATAAATAATTCCAGCCTCTAGTAATTTAGTAACCTCTTTCTGCACCACTTCCTTCATGGCTGGATTTAACCGCCTCTGTGGTTGAACCACTGGCTTAGCATCATCCTCCAATAGGATCTTGTGCATGCATCTGGCGGGGCTAATGCCTTTAAGGTCACTTATGGACCACCCAAGAGCTGTATTGTGTGTCATTAGCACCTGAAGTAGTGCTTTCTCTTCCTGTGGCTCTAAGGCAGAACTTATGATCATAGGAAAAGTGTCATCTTCTCCTAGAAACACATATTTTAAGGATGGTGGTAGTGGTTTGAGCTCGGGTTTAGGAGGCCTCTCCTCTTCCTTAGGAGTTTTCAGAGGCTTTTCTGTTTCCTCTGGTTCCTCCAGATCAGGCTGAACATCTTTAAAGATGTTTTCTAGCTCTGATTCGAGACTCTCAGTCATATTGATCTCTTCCACCAAGGAGTCAATAATATCAACGCTCATGCAGTCATTTGATGTGTCTGGATGCTGCATAGTTTTGACAGCATTTAACTTGAACTCATCGTCATTGACTCTCAGGGTCACTTCCCCTTTTTGGACATCAATGAGAGTTTGTCCAGTTGCTAGGAAGGGTCTTCCTAGAATGAGAGTTTCACTCTTGTGCTCCTCCATTTCCAGCACTACAAAGTTAGTGGGAAAGGCAAATGGCCCAACCTTGACAATTATGTCCTCAATTATGCCTGATGGATATTTAATGGAGCCATCAGCAAGTTGAAGACATATCCGGGTTGGTTTGACCTCTTCAGTCAAGCCAAGCTTTCTAATAGTGGATGCAGGGATTAGGTTGATACTTGCCCCAAGGTCACATATAGCTGTCTTGGTACAAGTACCCTCTAATGTTCATGGTATCATAAAGCTTCCGGGATCCTTAAGCTTCTCTGGTAAGCTTGTTAGAATGACTGCACTGCATTCTTCAGTGAGAAAAACTTTTTCAGTTTCTCTCCAATCCTTCTTATGACTTAAGATCTCTTTCATGAACTTAGCATAAGAGGGTATTTGCTCAAGTGCCTCTGCAAATGGAATCTTTATTTTAAGAGTCCTGAGATAGTCTGCAAAGCGGGCAAATTGTTTATCCTGTTCCGCTTGGCGGAGTTTCTGAGGATAAGGCATTTTGGCTTTATATTCTTCAACCTTAGTTGCTGCAGGTTTATTTCCTACAGAGGCAGTTGAGAAGCCTTCTTGAGGGAGTTATTATCAGCACTTGCAGGTGTCTGATCCCTCATTGGCGTTTAAACGCCAGGATAGGGAGATGGATGGGCGTTTAACGCCAGATTCCTACCCTTTTCTGGCGTTTGAACTCCAGAACTGGACATGGATTGGGCGTTTAACACCAGTTTTTCACCTTTTTCTGGTGTTTGAATGCTAGAATTATTTCTCTCTGGGCTCTTACTGTCCTCAGTGGGATTTTGGGCAGTGGTCTGCTCATCCTCTGTCAGTTGTTCCTTCCTTGACTTTCTGTTGCCTTGAGTTGAGACATTTAATGTCTTCCCACTCCTTAATTGAACAGCTTGGCATTCTTCTGTTATCTGTTTAGATAGCTACTGTCTTGTCTGATCCAATTGTGCTTCCATATTCTGGTTAGCATTTTTAGTATCTTGGAGAATCTCTTTGAATTCTGCAAACTGTTTTGTTATAATAAGCAATTGCTGATTGAGTTCAGCAACTTGTTCTTGAGGACTAAGTTCAGTGGAGACTGCTTTAGCCTCTTCTTTCATGGAGGACTCACTACTTAAGTACAGGTGCTGATTTCTAGCAAATGTATCAATGAGATCTTGAGCCTCTTCAATTGTCTTCCTCATGTGTATAGATTCACCAGCTGAGTGGTCTAGAGACATCTGGGCCTTTTCTGTAAGCCCATAATAAAAGATGTCTAACTGCACCCATTCTGAAAATATTTCAGAGGGGCATTTCTTTAGCATCCCTCTATACCTCTCCTAGGCATTATAAAGAAATTCATTATCCTCTTGTTTAAAGTCTTGGATGTCCAGCCTTAGCTGTGTCATCCTTTTTGGAGGGAAATATTGATTCAGGAATTTATCTGATAATTATTTCCATGTTCTTATGCTTGCTGTGGGTTAGTTATTTAACCACTTCTTAGCTTGATCTTTTACAGCAAATGGAAATAGTAATAATCTGTAGACATCCTGATCCACTTCCTTATCACGTACTGTGTCAGCAATTTGTAAGAACTGTGCCAGAAACTCAGTAGGTTCTTCCTGAGGAAGACCGGAATACTGGCAATTTTGCTGCACCATGATAATAAGCTGAGGGTTTAGCTCAAAATGGCTGGCTCTGATGGGGGGTATACAGATACTACTCCCATAGGAAGCATTAGCGGGGTTAGCATAGGACCCCAGAATCCTTCTGGACTGTTCAATTTCACTTAGGTCCATGATGGAGAAAGAGAGATGGTGTTGATTGTAAAATAGAAATAAAGTAAAGGAAAATCAAAATATTTTTGTTTTTATTTTATTTAATTAGGGATAACCGAATTCAAAAGAAAAAAGTTTTCAAAAACTAAAATAAAATAAAATAAAATAGATTAAAATAAATAATAAAAAAATTCGAATACTAAAATGGCTAATTAATTAAAAAAATTTGAAAGATTTTGGATATAATTTTCAAAAATTGGAGAGAGAGAAAGTGGTTAGGGAGTTTTGAAAAAGATATGTCTTAAAATTAAAGATACTTGTAAAAAAATAAATAAATAAATAAAAGAGAATATTTGAAGAAAAAGATATGATTTTTTTGAAGAGATTTGAATTTTGAAATTTTAAAACTAAGATAAGATAGAATAAAAAATTTAAAATAAAAATATGAATTTTTAAAAGTAAAAATCGAAAATTCAATTAAAATAAAGGGAAAATATATTTTGAATTTAATGAGGAAAGAGAAAAATAATAAAAAGACACCAAACTTAGAATTTTTAGATCAAAACAAAGAAAACAAACAAGAAAACTTTGAATGTCAAGATGAACACCAAAAACACTTTGAAGATCAAGATGAACACCAAGAACAAATTTTGAAAATTTTTAAGGAAATAAGGACACAAGGGACAACAAACTTAAAAATTTTTATATTTTGGACACTAATAATTCGAAAATTGAAGGAAAAATAAAATCATGCAATTGACACCAAACTTAAAATATGAAACTAAACTAAAACAGAAGACTAAATTATGAAGTTATTGGTTTTTTTTTAATTTTCGAAAAATAGTTTAGAAAAATAAAATAAGGATTTTAAAATTTTAACCCAAAACAATAATAGAAGACTCAATGTTAGTGACTCTAAACCAAAAAGACAAATTTTCCTAATCTAAGCAACAAAATAAACCGTCAGTTGTCCAAGCTTGAACAATCCCCGGCAACGGCGCCAAAAACTTGGTGCACGAAATTGTGATTACACTTTTCACAACTCCGCACAACTAACCAGCAAGTGCACTGGGTCATCCAAGTAATACCTTACGTGAGTAAGGGTCGATTCCACGGAGATTGTCGACTTGAAGCAAGCTATGGTTATTTTGTAAATCTTAGTCAGGAGATTAATGATAAGAGTGATTATATTTATGAAAATAAATAACATAAAATAAATGGTACTTGTGATTCAGTAATGAGAGATAGGTTGAGGTTCCGGAGATGCTCTGTCATCTGAATCTCTGCTTTCCTACTATCTTTTTCTCTGAACACGCACGACTCTTTCCTTGGCAGGCTGTATGATCCTCTCAGATGAAAACAAATCCATATGCGCTGTCACCGCACGGCTAATCATCTGTCGGTTCCCACTAGCGTTGGAATAGGACCCTTGTCCTTTTGCACACTGTCACTGCGCCCAACATTCACAGGTTTGAAGCTCGTCACAGTCATCCCTTCCCAGATCCTACTCGGAATACCACAGACAAGGTTTAGACTTTCTGGATCCCAAGAATGCTGCCAATTGGTTCTGGCCTATACCACGAAGACTCTGGTCTCACAGATTTGAATGCTCTGTTGTTAGGAGATGCAATCAAACGCGTGAACCAGGAACTCAAGAGATACACACTCAAGCTATTGCCGATAGAACGGAGGTAGTTGTCAGGCACGCGTTCATAGGTGAGAATGGTGATGAGTGTCACGGATCATCACATTCATCATGTTGAAGTGTGAGTGAATATCTTAGAATAGAAACAAGTGTGATTGAATAGAAAACAGAAGTAATTGCATTAATCCATCGAGACACAGCAAAGCTCCTCACCCCCAACCATGGAGTTTAGAGACTCATGCCGTAGAAAATACAAGTTTTGATGTGAAATGTCATGAGGTACAAAATGAATCTCTAAAAGTGGTTTTTATACTCAACTAGTAACCTAGGTTTACAGAAAATGAGTAAGCTAAGATAGATAGTGTAGAAATCCACTTCCGGGGCCCACTTGGTGTGTGTTTAGACTGAGTACTGAAGGTTTTACGTGCATAGGCTATTCCTGGCATTGAACTCCAAATTTTGTGCCAATTTGGGCGTTTAACTCCAACTTTTATGCCAGTTCTGGCGTTTAACGCCAGAAAAGGGTAAGGAGCTGGCGTTTAAACGCCAGTTTGCGCTACCAAATCTCGGACCAAGTATGGACTATTATATATTGCTGGAAAGCCCAAGATGTCTACTTTTCAATGCAATTGAGAGCGCGCCAATTGAGATTCTGTAGCTCCAGAAAATTCATTTTGAGTGCAGGAGGGTCAGAATCCAACAACATCTGCAGTCCTTTCTCAGCCTCTGAATCAGATTTTTGTTCAGGTCCCTCAATTTCAGCCAGAAAATATCTGAAATCACAGAAAAATACACAATCTTATAGTAAGCTCCAGAAATATGATTTTTGCATAAAAACTAATAAAAATATAATAAAAAGTAACTAAAACATACTAAAAACTATATAAAAATAATGCCACAAAGGGTATAAATTATGCGCTCATCAGCCACGCGTGGGCGTCGACTCATAATCGACATCACAATCCAACCCCCAGAAAGTTGGGCTGGAATTGTGCGGCTGTTATGCGTTAGGCACAATTAGGCCACGTGTACGCGTCGATGACGCGAACGCGTCACTTTCACTTCATACACACCACGCTTAAGTGTGGGCGACGCGCACCCGTCGCGTAGAAATTATTGCCCCTCAATTGAAACAGAGAGTTGCGCCAAAACGACGCTGGATTTGTGCGTTTAGCATAATTCTAGTCGACGCTTACGCGTGCTTCACACGTCCGCGTCACTTTCATTATCCATCATTCAAGCGTTCGCGTCAATGATGCATCCGCGTCGTTGTGTCTCCGCCTCAACCACGCGTTCGCGTGATCCACGCTTCCGTGTGAATTTGAATCCACTTAGCCCCCGACGCGGAACCCTAGCCCCCTTCGCGTCATTTTTTTCCCCTCCCTCCCTCCCTCACAGCCCTCTCNNNNCCACCCCTCCACCCCTCCTCACCCTCCTTCTTCTTCTCTTCCCCTCCCTCTTTCATCCCCTACGCCACCCGAACCACCAACGCGCTGCCAGTGCCGCCGTGCCACCTTCCATCGCCGCCGTGCCGCCACCACCACTACCACACCACAACCATCTCTCTACGTCCAATATCTGTTACTACGCTTGATAAACCACTATTTTATGGTTTATCTTATGCTCAATTGAGTGGTTTTTATCTACTCTTTACCCACTTATTCATACTATTTGCATGGTTTTACATTTGCCTTCTTAATTATGTGCTTTGATTGAAAACATATTTTTTTGGACTTATAATTGCTAATATTAATCCTCTCTTATTACCATTAGATGCCTTGATATGTGTGTTAAGTGATTTCAGAGATTACAGGGCAAGAATGGCTTAGAGGATGGAAGGGAAGCATGCAAAAGTGGAAGGAATACAAGAAGTTAGAGAAATTGCTAAGCTGTCCAGCCTGACCTCTTCGCACTCAAATGACTATAACTTTAGCTACAGAGATCCAAAACGACGCGGTTCTAGTTGTGTTGGAAAGCTAACATCTGGGGCTTCGATTTGATATATAATAGCCATAGTTGCCCTAACGCTAGGCGACGTGATTGCGTGACCCATGCGGCCGCGTCGCAGTGACAAAAATCAACGTGTTTGAATTCGCAACCAGCGAATTCTGGGCTATTTCTGACCCAGTTTGCGGCCCAGAAAACACAGGTTAGAGGCTATAAAGTGGGGGAATGCATCCATTCAAAGGGAGGCTTTCCCATTCATAATTTTAGGAGTAGATGTAGTTTTTAGAGAGAGAGAGGTTCTCTCCTCTCTCTTAGGATTTAGTTTTAGGATTTAGAATTATTTCTTCTTAATCACAGGTTCAATATTCCCTTTTTATTTATCTTCTCAATTTTATTTATGAATTATTCTATGTTAGAGATTACTCTTTTGAATTAATTTTATTTGAGGTATTTCAGTTTATTATTACTCTCTTTTATTTATGTTACTGTTGCTTTCCATCTGAAGACATTTTTATTCCGGTAGATTTACTTTTCTCCTTTTGGTCTTGGTTAAGAAATCAGTAACTCAGGAGTTATCAAACTCAACATGATTGATAATTGTTATCTTTGCTAATTGAATTGAACTTTAATAATCCCAATCTTTCCTTAGGGATTAACTAGGATTTGAAGATCAGACTAATTAGTCACTTGACTTTTCTTTGCTTTAAATAAAGACTAACTAAGTGGAATTAAGATTCAATCTTCATCATCATTGATAAGGATAACTAGGATAGGACTTCTAATTTCTTCATACTATGCCAAGAGTTTAATTTACAGTTATTATTAATTTATTTTACTTGTCATTCAACTAACTTTTTACCTTAATCCAAAACCCCAAAAGACACTTTTTCATAACCAATAATAAGAACATACCTCCCTGCAATTCCTTGAGAAGACGACCCGAGGTTTAAATACTCGGTTATCAATTTTAAAGGGGTTTGTTATTTGTGACAACCAAAACGTTTGTACGAAGGGATTTTTGTTGGTTTAGAGACTATATCTACAACGCGACTGTTTTTATGAAATTCCTTACTGGCAAAAATCCTAACGTCAAAATGGCGCCGTTGCCGGGAAATTGCAAATGTGTGCCTTATTATTGGTTATTGTAAATATTTTCTTTTGCTTATTGATTTGTTTTTAATTTTATTTTTATTTTTTTCTTTTTCGTAAATTAAGAGGTTATTAGTTTTTATTTTAAATTTCTTATCTTATCTAATCTTATTTCAAAAATCAAATTTCAAAATTCAAATTAAAAAAAAAAATTTCAAAATTCAAATCTAAAAATTTTTCAAATTCCAAATTTTAAAAATTCAAATATCAAAAATTTAATTTTCAAATTCAAAATTTAAATAGCCTTTTAATTTCAATTTTTATTTTCATTTTTAATTTCTAATTGCTACTATAAACTCTCACCCCTTTGGCTATGAGTCTGGTTACAATTATGTTGCAGGAAGAAGAATTTACAATGAGAACAGGCATCAAGGTTGGAACAATCAAAGATGGGAGGAGCCACAAGGATTTGAACAACCCTCATGGCAACAACCACCTCCAATGGACTATCAACAACCACCACCATATGCCTATAAACCCTCTCCTCAACATAGCTTTGGACCACCATACTCACAAGCCCCTTACCACCAAACACCCTCATATGATCCTAACCCTTACCCACCATACCAACCACCTTATGAGCCATATGAACCATATCAAGAACCACCACTTCCCTATGTACCATGTCCATATCCATCACCTCAAGATTTAACAGAGCGTCCCACGAAAACATGTGCAAAACTTCAAGCAGCCATTCGCCAACTGGATCAAGCAATAAATCAATTAGCTTCCCGACGTTCGGACACTCAAGGAACCCCCATGGCTTCATGTGGACAATCTAATGAAGAATGTAGTATGAAGGAGATACCAGAAACTCCAGGGGACAGTACTGAGCATGACTTTGCACTGAAACAAGTGGAGGAAGCTGTAATTATTGAAGAGGAAGAAGTGGTTGAAGACTTAGGAGATGCTGAACCTCCATTGGAAAGTCAAGACATAGAGCCTCCTTCCAAGACAGTTGCATTTGATGTTGAGGAGGGTGTACAACCTCCAAGGCATATCATAGTTAAAGACTTGGAAGAGGTTGATCAAGGGATGAAGATTCAAGAAGAAGAAGCACAACCTCCCATGCCCTTGGAAAGCAATGAAGAGAAGATTGAATTGGAAGAAAGCTACCAAGAGGAAGAGGTTGAAATTGAAGAAGCTTGCAAAGAGGTGGTAATTATCAGAGAAAAGCACAAGGGAGTGGAGCTTGCAATTTCATTAAAAATACCTCCCCCTAAGTTGCCATCATCCTTCACAACATTCAAGTGGGTAAAATTCATATCCCTTAGCTTTCTAATTCCACTTGAATATGGGCTACTGGAGACGGATGGTCAACTTAGAGCTCTTTGTAACATTAAGAGTAAGAGGAAGATGGCCAGTGGTAAGAATTGTCCTGCAAGGTTCATCATGGTTGGAAGCTTTAAGTTTAAACGCAGAGGTTGGTATAGAGCTCAATTGAATGGGTCTAGAAAGTTGTTTGGATACTTTAGTGAGAATTCAGATTGTTTGCTACCCGGATGGAATCATGATGATCAACAAGAAGACGGGTGCAAAAGCAAGATTTGGGACCCCGGAATCCAGTCTAGAAATCAACACTCTTGGGGCCTTATCACTTGCTTTAACTTACTTGAAGGCTTTCTGCGCCTAATTTGGGATTCCGGAGGCTACTGGAATTCCAAACATTGGTGGAGATTCCTGGATGAATACAAGCATAAGCCACCATAACAGGGAGCTCACCAAATGTCCAACTTAAGGACTCTAACTAAAAGTGCTAGGTGGGAGACAACCCACCATGGTATGATCGTTCTTTTTTCATTTTTTTTAGTTTTATTTGTTTTCGAGTTTTATTTTATTTTATTATATTGAACCTGGAGTTTTGGATCACATTCATATTAGCATTGCATTAAAAAAAAAGCACGCACGCGACGCGGCAGCGTCACTGACGCGTCCGCGTCACCAGTGCAATGGGAAGAAAAGAAAACGGACAGAAAGTCACGCGAGAGCGTGGCGGGAGGCGTGCAAATGGCACAAATCGTCCCACGTGACCGCGTCGCTGACGCGACCGCGATATATTTGAATAATGACCTCCCACGCGACCACGTGCCCCACGCGGCCGCGTGACCAAGATTTCGACATCAAAGTGGTGCACACCCAAAAGTTGTGCGAGAGTGGTGCTGGATTGGTGCTGAACGCATAATCCTTCCTGCGCGGCCGCGTGACCCACGCGACCGCGTCATATTCCTTTAAAGCCCACTCACGCGATCGCATGCCCCATGCGATCGCGTCACTTAAAATTTGGCACTAATATGATTTTGAACAGAGAGTTGTGCGGGCACGAGGCTCAGCGCCAATTATCTTATCTTTTCTTCCCGATTTTTCCTTTTTCCTCCCTCCTTTCTTACTTACTTCTTCCTCCCTTCTTTCCCTTCTCATTCTTCTTATCTTTTATTTTATTTTACTTAATTTATTTGCATATTTCATTCATTACATCTTAATTTTGTGCTTATTTTTGTTTTCTTTTCTTTTTCCTTTGGTGTTAAAATTTTCTTATTTAACTGTTGCATCTTCTCTTGAATTATTTTGGGTGCTTAGTAACTTTTTTTATACTGGATAGGTAATATTATTTATATCAATGCCAACCTTTTATACCTGTATTACTTTTACATTGACATGAATTTTTATTATCTCTCCTTACCCACACTCTCTTCCCTATTTTTGCAAATTTTTGCACTCTTGATTTGCCATGTACTTCTACGGTTTTCTCATTTGCATGTTGTAGCTACCATGTAAATGAGACCCTTATCCTTTGGCATTAACCCAACCATACTTCATTTATTTTCTTATCTTTATTATTGGGTTACCTTTCTTCCCTTTTTCTTTCAGGATGGCCACCCGGAAGCGAACCGGAAGACGTTTACATGGGGAGACAGACAAGTCCATCTGCACATTCCTTGATGAGAAAAGCATCAGTTGGAACAACCCGTCCACCTGCACATCTCAGCATGCACCGAGGACGGTGCAATCTTTAAGTGTGGGGAGGTCGATACCGATCTCCATGGGTTAGTATTTTCTTCTCAACACCAATATTTTATTTTCCTTGTTAGTTGTTGCATTTGCATGTTTGATTGCATAATTATTTGATTTTGTGCATATTTTACCACTTGGTTGAAGTAATATTTTCTTTTTCAAGAAACCTTTTAGAGCATTTCACTAATTTAAATAAAATTTAATGTTACACTTGTTTGAAGAGATATTATACTGGAACATGGTTTAGAGCTCGAGCATACAAAACCAGTGAGATTTTTGAGCCTATTTGAATTGGTTGCATTTTACCAACCAATATTTTTATTTTTGGTGTGTGTTTTTCTCTCTAAAATTGTGATCTTTGTCTTGCTTAATTCTATATTTCCATGGTTTGATGTATACATGCACTTATATGATTGAGGCCTTTGTTTCACTGAGCTTACATACCCATATGGCCTTACCCTTTCATTATTCTTTGCAAACCAATGTTGAGCCTATTATACCCCTTTGTTCTTTACTTCATCACATCATTAACTCTAAGCGAAAAATAATAATGTCCTTAATTTGAATCCTTAGTTAGCTTAGACTAGTGAGAGTGCTCATGAATTAAGTATGGGGAAAGTTGAATTTGGAAACATTTGGTTTGAGAATTGAGTATGTCAGAATTTTCTGAAAATGTGAAAGAAATGTTTAGGACATGATTCATGCATTCAATAATTTAATCATATGCATTGAGAAAAAAAATGATGATGAAAAAAAAAATATTAAGAAAAGAAAATAGAAAAAAAAGTGTGAGAAAAAGAAAAGAAAAGAAAAATAGCAAATAAGAAAAAGGGGACAAAATGCCCCCAAGTAAGTGGTGAAAGCAATGCATATGAGTTGTACTTGAAATTAGAATGCATGAATATGTAGAAAACATGGTTAATGGATAGTTAGATGTGGTATTATGATTACATGGATTGTCTTAAGTTAGGTGGAAAAAGTTTAAGTTAATTAAGGATTCAGATTTTAGTCCACTTGACCAAATACAATCTTACCTGGACCCTAACCCCATTACAACCCTTAAAAGACCTCTTGATATGTGTATCTATGCATTAAATTTATGTTGATCGTTAGATGAAGAGCAAGCCTTAGAAAGCAAGGTTAGTAGAGAATTGAGAGAATCGGACTTTAAACACTTGAGTGATTAGAGTGTATACACTACCAGTGAGAGTTCGATGCTCAATTCCTTGTTCCCTGCTTTCATGAGCTATTTTCTTCTTGCAAGTCTATTTGTACTTCATTTTTATGATTTGAATTAGTGAAATCCAGTTCATATTTCTTCTTGAAGGATTTGTTTACTTTTAACTAAGTAGGTAGAATCATTTTGCATGTACACTACAAGAAAAAGGCGCATTTGTAACAAAAATATTGTTACAAAACGTCGAAATTTTGAAACAAAAGTTTTTTGTAACAAAAAAAGGGTCCATTGCAGTAAGTCCCGTTACAAAAAGTTTTTGTAACGAAAAATAGAACTGTTACAATTCAAAGTAATGTTTTGTAACAAATTTTTTTGATACAAAAAATAAAATTTGTTACAAAAGTGGTAACACTTTTTTACTTTTAAAATACTTTTCGTAACAATTTATATTTTTGTATCGTAATATTTTGTTACAAAATACTACTTGCTTTTGTAACATTTTTTATTCTTTTAGTTACAAAATAAAAAATTTATTTTAAAATATTTAATTAAATAATTGATATATCAATTAATTTGCTAATCCCACTAACTCAACATTTATATAATATATAATCATATAGATAATTAAAACATCTTACATGTCATTAAGATTCTTTTACAATAAAATAAGTTCTATAAATTCAACTAAACACAATTTTTTCCTAACATAAAATTGTTTCATATCGAATTTATAATGATTGAATCTTCTAGCATATTTCAGTCAATATAAAGTCTAGCATGTTGGCATCAATTTTGTACACCTGCAAATATAAACAATGAAAATCAAAATTAAAAAATAACATATAACACTATCTTCATCCGAGTAAAAATTAAGTTAGAACTTACAAGTTAAAATTAACTAATTCTTTAAGAATCTATTCTTAAAGTTCAAAACTAGCCAATTAAAAATGCAAATTATCAAGAATTATAAATTCAATATATAAACTTGGGCTAATTAATCACAATTCAATCACAACTTAATGAACAAAGTTATTAAATTTACATAAGTATCAACTGTCAAACAATCACTACAAAACATAATTTTCATCGGAATCACCTGATAAACAATTAGAGAGTAGCATGTTGATGATTTCTCCAGTTGAATCTGTTATATAGTATACAATCTATAACATATATTTCAATAAAACTGATTATGACACTTCACTGAAATCCTGATTAGCAGAGCCTAGTTCCATATTAGATTCATTATTAACACAATTACAGCGACAATATGAACTTGCCTTTATCACAAGCTTGTCAAGTGTAGTGTTCAAAGAAGCTTGATCCATGTTAGGTAGTGATTGTTCTCCACTTAGAATAGACAAAATCCTTAAAGCAAGTTCAGTTGTAATAAGCTCCCTTCCATGCTGCCCAAAACTCTGGAAGACAAGGAATCATCTGTCAAAAACACAGAATAACCAATGATGGAGAAAACTTACAAGAAGTATGCGGAACTTTGATCTCTCGTCTGTCTCTTTCTTTCGCTCCGAATAAGTAACCACGGTAATCTCAGCACCATAGCCTTTGTTCCCGGCTTTAATGGTCTCCATCTATTTAGAACCATCATATATTGGAATTAAGTTATAGCTTTATAAGTATTCTCGGATTAACTAACACACAACAGATATATAAACAATCTAGACAGACAGCGAGCATAGCCTCGGATTACCTTTCCTTGTAATCTTCCACCTCTATGCAGCTGAGGGAACAAATGTGATCATGAATATGCTAAAAATTCTTTAAGTTTAACAAAGAGTAAGTTTCAATAATAAAAAATACTTGCTTCAACTGATTGACTTTGTTTCTTTAATAGCAATTTGGAAGCCATTGATAAAATTGTTTAACCTACATTAAGCAATTATGCAAATAAGCAATATCACTAATGCAAACTAATATATTATAGAAATCCAAACTCTCAAAGTAAAGCTAGATACTCCTATTTGATATGAACCTGTGGTTTAGGAAAAAGAACAAACACGTGGTGTGCAAAAATTAGAAAGAAAAAAAAATGAAGGATTAGAAGTCAAATTAAATAAAACATAAAATGAATAGAACTCTGAAATAGAACAAACAATAGCATTGCATCACCAATTCCACCACCATTACAATATATTTAATAACCAACTCAATAGTAATCAACCAATATAATCCATCAAATCTAGCATTTACAACAATTATTTGTCAAACAATTCACAATCCACATAATCAATCAATAACACTGAATCAACAATTCCAATCATATTTCACAGTCCTAATTCAACATCCATATAATCAATTAATTACTTATGATAATTAAACCTATTTTTAGTTATTCAATAAACTTTATGGGCATTCTAAAATTAAAATTATTTAAGTTAAAGACCCTACCTCGATGTCGCAATCGCATAATTTAACCCCTTTTATTTTCATGTAGCAGCGGTGACTCCCATGTAACCAGAACTGCAG
Source organism: Arachis ipaensis (assembly GCF_000816755.2). Lineage (NCBI taxonomy): Eukaryota > Viridiplantae > Streptophyta > Magnoliopsida > Fabales > Fabaceae > Arachis > Arachis ipaensis. The sequence goes on along the minus strand of NC_029794.2, from coordinate 31,127,533 downwards.
AGGCATAGTCTTCACAGCAGTGACCGGGATTGTAGCAAAACAGAGGATTCATATTGGATGGAAATTAAGAGCAATCACAACCCATAATCAAAGTAGCAGTCTCAGACTCAGACTCATCACGGCAGCTCCAGCATTGGCTCTCGGCAGTAGAAGGTTGGCGGCACATTCTCTAGTTGCAATCGACAATGGCAGTAGCTTCAAAGGGGACGAAATCGCAAACCCTAATAATCAGAACGAAAACTAGAAGCAAGAACAGAACAAAAACCAAAAGCAAAACAGAACGGAAACCAAGAGCAAGAATGCTTGCCTCGGTTCATCTTCACAGTGGTGGCGAGCTCCCACGGCGGCGGTGAGGAGAACACCCACCAACGCGTCCTTCGACTCCCCCCTCTCTCTTGGCCAATCGCGGATCTTCCCTTCTCTCTCCCCTCTGCATGCGATGGCGATGGCTACGACGATAGTGACGAGCCCTAGCGACGGCAGCGATGAAGCACGACGGCGACAGCCCAGGCGACGACGATGGAGATGGCTTCGTGCAGCTCCAATGGTAGCGACAGCTTTGGGCAGCAACCCCGTTCACGAGCTCTCCCTCTCACCCACACGACGGAAGCGGCGGCGACAGTGGCACCCTTCCCGACGCCATCCCTTCCCTCTCTTCTCCTTCCTCTTCTTCTCTGATTCCCCCCTTTTCCCTTCTGTCTTCTCCCTGTTTCCCGTTTCCTTTCTTTCCCCCTTTCAGAACATAGGTTTAGGGATTTGGTAATAGATTTGGGAATATAGTAAAAGTAGGATTTTATTTGGTAATTCTAGAGTTAAAGATAAAATATATACAAGTAATATAATAATATGAATATGAACAATATGTAAAAAATTTTATTTTTTGAAACAAAATAAAATTATTTTGAAAAAAATATATACACAATTTTTTTTATTCTTAAAGTGTTTAATATTTTGAAAAAAATTGTTATAAAATATACTTATATTTTGTGATAAACAATTAACTTGTAAATAATATTGAATTTTGTGACAAATTAATTTTTTGTTACAAAATAATTGGAGTTTTTGAAACAAAAAAATATTTTGTTACAAAATATTTCGAATTTTTGCAACTTCTTTTTTTTTTGTTACAAAATATTATAATATTTTGTAACAAAACACCATCTCGTTACAAAAACTAACATAATTTGTAACAAAAAAAATCAGGTTGTTACAAAATATTATCATGTTTTGTAACAATTACTAATTATTATTACAAAAAATTATTTTTTTGTAACAATTTTAAATTTGATACAAAATTTTTGTTACAAATGTTTCATTTTCTTGTAGTGGTAGTTGCATTCATATAGATAGGTTGCATTTCATACATTCTACTACTCCTCTTCATCTTTATAGCTTCTCTTGAGCTTAGCATGAGGACATGCTATTGTTTAAGTGTGGGGAGGTTGATAAACCACTATTTTATGGTTTATCTTTTGCTCAATTGAGTGGTTTTTATCTACTCTTTACCCACTTATTCATACTATTTGCATGGTTTTACATTTGCCTTCCTAATTATGCGCTTTGATTGAAAACATGTTTCTTTGGACTTATAATTGCTAATATTAATCCTCTCTTATTACCATTAGATGCCTTGATATGTGTGTTAAGTGATTTCAGAGATTACAGGGCAGGAATGGCTTAGAGGATGGAAGGGAAGCATGCAAAAGTGGAAGGAATACAAGAAGTTAGAGAAATTGCTAAGCTGTCCAGCCTGATGACCTCTTCGCACTCAAATGGCTATAACTTTAGCTACAGAGGTCCAAACGACGCGGTTCCAGTTGTGTTGGAAAGCTAACGTCCGGGGCTTCGATTTGATATATAATATGTCATAGTGGCTCTGATGCTAGGCGACGCGACTACGTGACCCATGCGGCCGCGTCGCAGTGACGAAAATCAGCGTGTTTGAATTCGCAACCAGCGAATTCTGGGCTGTTTCTGACCCAGTTTGTGTCCCAGAAAACACAGATTAGAGGCTATAAAGTGGGAGAATGCATCCATTCAAAGGGAGGCTTTCCCATTCACAATTTTAGGAGTAGATGTAGTTTTTAGAGAGAGAGGTTCTCTCCTCTCTCTTAGGATTTAGTTTTAGGATTTAGAATTATTTCTTCTTCATCACAGGTTCAATATTCCCTTTTTATTTATCTTCTCAATTTTATTTATGAATTCTTCTATGTTACAGATTACTCTTTTGAATTAATGTTATTTGAGGTATTTCAGTTTATTATTACTCTCTTTTATTTATGTTACTGTTGCTTCCCATCTGAAGACATTTTTATTCCGGTAGATTTACTTTTCTCCTTTTGGTCTTGGTTAAGAAATCAGTAACTCAGGAGTTATCAAACTCAACATGATTGATAATTGTTATCTTTGCTAATTGAATTGAACTTCAATAATCCCAATCTTTCCTTAGGGATTAACTAGGATTTGAAGATCAGACTAATTAGTCACTTGACTTTTCTTTGCTTTAAGTAAAGACTAACTAAGTGGAATTAAGATTCAATCTTCATCATCATTGATGAGGATAATTAGGATAGGACTTCTAATTTCTTCATACTTTGCCAAGAGTTTATTTTACAGTTATTATTATTTTATTTTACTTGTCATTCAACTAACTTTTTACCTTAATCCAAAACCCCAAAAGACACTTTTCCATAACCAATAATAAGAACATACCTCCCTGCAATTCCTTGAGAAGACGACCCGAGGTTTAAATACTCGGTTATCAATTTTAAAGGGGTTTGTTATTTGTGACAACCAAAACGTTTGTACGAAGGGATTTTTGTTGGTTTAGAGACTATATCTACAACGCGACTGTTTTTATGAAATTCTTTACTGGCAAAAATCCTAACGTCAGCGCCCACAGGTTCCGCTGCACACCGATCCCTTTCCTAGTTAGTTAGTTAGTTGCATATTATTTTTCAAATTCTGTTCAAATTAGGATAGTTAGAGATGCCTATTCATAGTGGATTTTAGGTGTTTAGTAGATTTAGGTCTGATAATTGCACCGTTCTTGTTGCTTGTTTTATCTGTTTCGCAATTCTGACATTGCTGTGCTGGTGATGTTGCTCATATGCTGTTCTTTACTGTTTAATGCTGTTTTCACATTATTCAACCTAAATTGCATTTCTTGCTGCAGCTTGAGTTCGTTTATTCTAAATTCATGTGACTTGCTATTTGTTACTTTATGCACTACTTTAATGTCATATGAACTAAATTTCTGCTGCTGGTTATTACCCGGGAACGTCCAATTTTTAACCGGTATGCTGCCCGATTTTTTTCGCAAATTGTTTCACCCAACCCCCATACATGAATTGGTTTTGGTACTTTTGAATTCTGGACTAATTGGTTTCAACCAAGCCAATTCATGGAAGGATGGGCTAGCATTCTTACTCTTTCTGGTTCCCTTCTTAGTTGAATAGCATTATTGATGATTTCAATTTCATTTTGTAATTCTTTTATTTATATAATTTATCATCAATAATCTGCAATATCTACTTGATTGTGAGTTGCTTGTTATTCAATTTTGTGCAATTTTTGTCAATAAGGAACCACAACACCATGCCACTTACTTTAACTTCACTTTTTAACTCTTAACTGCATTAAGTTTCTAACTTCTCTATTAGTTTTCAACTAACTACTTTCAAACCATTTCAAGGCATGATTACTGTTATTCCTGATTAACAAGAATTTCACATATTATAGATTCTGGATTGTGATTTTTATTCTCTGACTTTTCGCTTGCATATAGTCCAAAATCCTACATCTACCTTACTCACTTCATGCTTCTATTGCTATTTTATTCCTCTTTTTCCCCTCTATGCTTATACTGCTCTAATACTATTTGCTTACCTGTTTTGCTGCTCTAATAAATTGTATCCTGGAACCTCTGCTTTTCAGGATGTCTGAAAAGGCTGATCAGTTGATGCTTGCCACATACCAAGTCAAGTTTGCCAACTGATACTGTGAACTCAAGTATCCAGTCTTTGCAACTTCAAGGAACCTATACCTGGAAAAGACCCTCAAAATTCTAGAAGAACTACAACAATACACCTCAGAACAAATTAAACAGAGAGACTGGTTCTTCCTGGAGAGGAACTTGACTGAGGTCAATGCATCTTGGGTAAGAGAATTTTATTGCAACTACTTCAAAACGACCCTGGATGCAGTGCAGCTCAGAGGTATACAAATTCTAGTTACTAAGGAGGCAATTGAAGATATCCTCCAACTCCAACCTAAGTCAGATGAACCAGATGGTTACCAAAAGGCTGAGGAGGATATGAGATTTATGAGGTTTGACTGGGACGCCGTAAAGCGCACTATAACTCTTGATCCTACTGTCCCATGGGTCATGGGCAAGTCAACAGTGGCCCCAAAGGGAATAAAGATCATCTATTTGAATGATGAGGCTCGGCTATGGCAGCAAATTCTAAGTATCTACGTGATGCCGAGCACTCATGAGACTGAGGTGCCAGCCGCCATGATTACCCTTATTTGGTGTGTGATGGAGGGCAAGGACCTATACCTTTCCAGATTTATCCGATACTATATGTCCAGGGTCTATGTCCGAGGCACTCTGCCCCTTCCATATTTGATTACTCAGATGGGCCGCCGAGCTGAGGTGCCCTGGGAGCTTGCGGATGAGAAGCCACCTGCCGTCGACTGCAAGAAGATTATCCCACACAGCAGGAAGTTCTAGGCTTTTGGCTACCAACCTCCCTTTCTCACTGCCTCTGATGAGGCAGCCACGTCTTCTGCTGCCCCTTCAGCACCTACTGCACCAGCCACCACCACAGCACCTCCACCTGCTTCAGAGTCCATCTACCACCTCGTGAACTGCCTATTTGACCGGTTGGATCAGATGGAGTGCCGCAACAAGCAGCGATATGAGAGGACTGAGCATCGCAGCAAGCGACGCTTTGAGCATTTAAAGTTGATGATCCGATCGGGCCACCATGACATCCCCTCCGAGCCTGACACACCATCAGAGCCATCTGAGGAGGAGGCGGATGACCAGGAGGAGCAGGCACGAGCCGAGGCTGAGCAGGCAGGACCCGAGCAGGCTGCGCCATATCACGAGGAGCCCCAGCAGATACAGCTAGCCGATCCACATATCCCTCTACAGACAGAGCCTCCGCTACAGCAGGCAAACCCTCAGGCCACCACAGAGACACCTATAGCACATCATTCCGGAAATGACACTTCTTCACACCCAACTTGATTATCAGGGACGATGCTATTATTTAAGTGTGGAAAGGTCGCCATCTCTAGCGAACGTTATTTTGGTGAACTACTTTCAGACTCTCTTTATCCTATTTTTATTTCTTTTTCTGTATTTTTATTTTATCTTATCTTATTTGTCTTTCAGTACTTGCACATTTTCTTTTACTGTATTTCTGTTTACTTTATTATATTTTGCACTTTGGTTTGTATATATCTTAGATATTTAGCTTAATTTAAGAAAAATACTTATTTTTATAAGAGCCATTCAAAGATTCACATTAAGTTGAATGGAAACTCTTGATTTCTACTTACATGATATATGATGCGTGAGCATCTTTCCTATCTTTTCCTAGTGAATTTGCATCTAATTTGTTGAGTTTAATAAAGAATTAATTATCTTTTAGCCAATATGGATGATACTTTGAGTCTTTTGCAATTTTGTTTATTTTAGGTAGCATTTGGCGAAATTTGATGGAGTTTCTGCAGCACAAGAATCAAAGGAGATGGCAGTGAGGAGCGATGCATACGCGTGACTGACGCGTACGCGTGATTTGAAGATTTGCACAACGACGCGTGCGCATACCTGACGCATCCGCGTGACTCGCAGAAAAGACCATCGATGCGTACGCGTGACTGACGCGTAAGCGTGACAGGTGCCACGTGCAGAAAACGCAGAAAAATGCTGGAGGCAATTTCTTGGCTGTTTTGACCTAGTTTCCAGCCCAGAAAACATAGATTAGAAGCTGCAGAATGGACTAAACAAGTGGTCCCCACCCATCAACTGAAGAATTGTTAATTTATTCAAATTTAAATTCAAATATTATTTTGAGGAAAAGATATGATTTTAGTTTTAGATAATAGATTTTAAATTATGAGGATGAGATATAAAAAGGGATTCCAACACAACATTATTCCCATTTACAATTTACAATCCTATTTTTTTACTTGAACAACAGCTTGAAAATATATTTTTCTAAATTTTAATTATCTGGATTTAACGGGATACGTGATATGTAATCCTTTTATTTTTGGATAATTAGAGTTTTTGTGGCATGTAAACTGGAATTTGATCATGCAGCTTCTAATTGGAATTAATTGACCAAGAAATTGGCAGTTAATGAATTTTATAGGAGACTAGAAAGGTCTAAGGAATTAGGGTCTAGTCACATATTGTTTGCCATAAATTAAATCCTACATGATTAAAATAGTTAGTAAGAAAAGTTAATCCGAAAAAATAGATAACTCTGAAACCTTAACTGCCTTCTCCATATTTTATTCCCAACTTATTTACCTATCTGTCTTCAAACTCTTCTTTTAATGTTTAATGCTCTTTGAACACTCCAACTCTCTTTTCTGTTTGTCTAACTAAGCCTATCACTCAATTATTTTTGCTTGATCCATCAACCTTCGTGGGATCGACCCTTACTCACGTAAGGTATTACTTGGTACGACCGGGTGCACTTGCCGGTTAGTTTGGGTTATAAAATACCGCAACCAAGTTTTTGGCGCCATTGCCGGGGATTGATTGTGATTGACAACTACTCGTTGTTTAATTGCTTAGATTAGATAATTTTTCTTTTAATTTGTTTACTTTTAGTATTATTAAATTTTATTTTTCAATTTTTTCCTTTATTTTTTGTTTTGCTTTTCGTTTCCACCCCCGGTCCCCGTTTTAATTTTTTTTACTTTATTTAACTTTTGAAAATTTTTTTTAGAGCCTTCGTCCGTTTTTTTTTTTATACTTTCCTTTTTATTTTTAATTTCTTTTATTTTCATTCAGTTTCTTTTCATTATTTTTTTTCTTTCTATATTTTATTAGCTGTATTTTATTTCTGTTTTTAATTTTAAAAAAAATTAATAAATTAATTAAATAAATAAATAGCACTAATATTTCTTAAATTCTGAAATTAAGTTTGGTGTCACTTAGTTAATTTTATTTTAATTTTATTGTTTACTTTTTTGGTTAATTTTTTAGATTTATTTATTTATTTTGTTTAGTATTTTTATTTTATTATTTTACACAGGTTACCTCATCGGAAATTCTCTGCACTCTGACGTAGAGAGTCCAATCTTTTCTTGTCTTTTGTTTGTTTATGCACAGGAATAGAGACAAAGAACATCTCTTAGACTTTGATCCTGAACCTGAAAGAACTTTCAGGTGACGTTTACAACAAGCAAGACTTTACAAGGCTGCAGAGTCCACTATGGATAATAATAATGCTGTTAATGCCAATGTGGCAAATCCGAATGGGGATGATCAACAAAGGAGAGTGCTTGGCTCTTATTCTGCCCCTACTGCGGATCTCTATGGAAAAAGCATTGTGGTGCCTCCTATACCTGCAACCAACTTTGAGTTGAAGCCACAATTGGTCACCTTGGTGCAACAAAACTGCCAATATCATGGGCTTCCTCATGAGGATCCAATCAGTTTATATCTAATTTTCTGCAGATATGTGATACTGTGAAGACAAATGGAGTGAACCCAGAGATGTACAGACTCATGCTCTTCCCGTTTGCTCTGAGGGATAAAGCAAAGCTATGGCTAGATTCTCAACCAAAGGAGAGTCTGAATACTTGGGAAAAGGTTGTTACAGAGTTTCTCACTAAATGTTTCCCACCAAAGAAGCTGACTAAGCTTAGGTTGGAGCTTCAGACCTTCAGGCAGAAGGAGGGTGAAACTCTTTATGAAGCTTGGGAGAGATACAAGCTACTAACTAGGCAATGCCCTCCGGACACGTTCTCCAAATGGACCCAACTAGATATCTTTTATGAAGGCTTGGGTGAGATGTCCAAGATGAGCTTAGATACTTCTGCAGGTGGTTCATTGCACAAGAAGAAGACACCAGAGGAGACTATTGAGCTTATTGAATTGGTTGCTAGCAACCAATATTTATACTCATCTAACAGGAATCCTGTGAACTCTGAGACCTCTCAGAAGAGAGGCGTGTTGGAAGTGGAAGCTGTTAATGCTCTTCTTGCTCAGAACAAGCTTATGTCTCAGCAAATAAATCTACTTACTCAACAAATGGGTGGCATGCAAGTTTCAGCTATCGACACCCAAAATCTACCTCAAGAGGCCTCCTATGATATGGCAGGGTGGAGAAATCACCCAAATTTTGGGTGGAGAGACCAACCTCAGAGACCTCAGAACTTTAACAATAATTCTTAAGGCAGCTTCCAACAGAACAATTATAATAACCGCCAATTTCAGTCTCAGTAGGCAAACTCTAAATCTCAAGAAGATGCTAATTGGGAGATGATGAAGAGTTTTGTGCAGGAAACTAGAGCATCAATCAAGAATTTGGAGATTCAGATGGGTCAAATAGCCATAAGAGTTAATGAAATTGATCAGAAGACCACTGGTACACGAAATTTTTGATCTCAACGGCGCCAAAAACTTGGTAGGCACGATCATAATCTCAATTCTTCTTCACAACTTTGCACAACTAACCAGCAAGTGCACTGGGTCATCCAAGTAATAAACCTTACGTGAGTAAGGGTCGATCCCACGGAGATTATCGGCTTGAAGCAAGCTATAGTCATCTTGTAAATCTCAGTCAGGCAGATTCAAATGGTTATGAAGTTTTGATAATTAAAAGATAAATAAAATATAAAATAAGATAGAGATACTTTTGTAACTCATTGGTGAGAATGTCAAATAAGCGTATGGAGATGCTGTGCTCCTTCTGAATCTCTGCTTTCCTATTGCATTCATTCAATCATTCATACTCCTTTCCATGGCAAGCTGTATGTTGGGCATCACCGTCGTCAATGACTACCTCCCATCCTCTCAGTGAAAATGGTCCAAATACGCTATCAACGCACGGCTAATCATCTGTCGGTTCTCACTCATGTTGGAATAGGATCCGTTGATCCTTTTGCGTCTGTCACTACGCCCAGCACTCGTGAGTTTGAAGCTCGTCACAGTCATCCTATCCCAGATCCTACTTGGAATACCACAGACAAGGTTTAGACTTTCCGGATCTCAAGAATGGCCGCCAATAATTCTAGCTTATACCACGAAGACTCTGATCTGAACCAGGAGCCCAAGAGATAAACGCTCAAGCTATTGTAGATAGAACGGAAGTGGTTGTCAGGCACGCGTTCATAGGCGAGAATAATGATGAGTGTCACGGATCATCACATTCATCAGGTTGAAGTACGAGTGAATATCTTGGAATAAGAATAAGCTTGAATTGAATAGAAAAACAATAGTACTTTGCATTAATTCATGAGGAACAACAGAGCTCCACACCTTAATCTATGGGGTGTAGAAACTCCACCGTTGAAAATACATAAGTGAAAGTGGTCCAGGCATAGCCAAATGGCCAGCCCCCTAAACGTGATCTCTGAACATAAAATATCCAAAAGATGATAAATAAAATCACTAAAAGTAGTTTTTATACTAAACTAGTAGCTAGGGTTACATAAGATAAGTAAATGATGCAGAAATCTACTTCCGGGCCCACTTGGTGTGTGCTTGGGCTGAGCATTGAGCTTTCATGTGTAGAGACTCTTTTTGGAGTTAAACGCCAGGTTGTAGCCTGTTTCTGGCGTTTAACTCTGAATTGCAGCCTATTTCTGGCGCTTAACTCTAGAATAGAGCAGGAAGTTGAAGTTTGAATGTCAGTTTGCGTCATCAAAACTCGGGCAAAGTATGGACTATTATATATTTCTGGAAAGCCCTGGATGTCTACTTTCCAAAGAAATTAAGAACGCGCCAATTGGGCTTCTGTAGCTCCAGAAAATCCACTTCGAGTGAAGGGAGGTCAGAATCCAACAGCATCTGCAGTCCTTCTTTAGCCTCTGAATCAGATTTTTGCTCAGGTCCCTCAATTTCAGCCAGAAAATACCTGAAATCACAGAAAAACAAAAAAACTCATAGTAAAGTCCAAAAATGTGATTTTTGAATAAAAACTAATAAAAATATACTAAAAAGTAATTAAAACATATTAAAAACTATGTAAAAACCGTGCCAAAAAGCGTATAAATTATCTGCTCATCACAACACCAAACTTAAATTGTTGCTTGTCCCCAAGCAACTGAAAATCAAATAGGATAAAAAGAAGAGAATATACTATAAATTCTAAAATATCAATGAAACTTAGCTCCAATTAGATGAGCGGGACTAGTAGCTTTTTGCCTCTGAACATTTTTGGCATCTCACTATATCCTTTGAAGTTCAGAATGATTGGCATCTATAGGAACTCAGAATTCAGATAGTGTTATTGATTCTCCTAGTTCAGTATGTTGATTCTTGAACACAGCTACTTTATGAGTCTTGGCCGTGGCCCTAAGCACTTTGTTTTCCAGTATTACCACCGGATACATAAATGCCACAGACACATAACTGGGTGAACCTTTTCAGATTGTGACTCAGCTTTGCTAGAGTCCCCAATTAGAGGTGTCCAGGGTTCTTAAGCACACTCTTTTTGATTTGGATCACGACTTTAACTGCTCAGTCTCAAGCTGTTGGCTTGACACCTTCACGCCACAAGCACATGGTTAGGGACAGCTTGGTTTAGCCGCTTAGGCTAGGATTTTATTCCTTTGGGCCCTCCTATCCATTAATGCTCAAAGCCTTGGATCCTTTTTATTTTACCCTTGCCATTTGGTTTAAAGGGTTACTGGCTTTTTGCTCTTGCCTTTTGGTTTAAAGAGCTCTTGGCTTTTTCTGCTTGCTTTTTCTTTTTCTTTCTTCTCTTTTTTTTTTCTATTTTTGCCATATTTTTTTTCGCAAGCCTTGTCATTCACTGCTTTTTTTTGCTTTAAGAATCAATTTTATGATTTTTCAGATTATCAATAACATTTCTCCTTTTTCATCATTCTTTCAAGAGCCAACAATTTTAACATTCATAAACAACAAATTCAAAAGATATATGCACTGTTCAAGCATTCATTCAGAAAACAGAAAGTATTGTCACCACATCAAAATAATTAAACTAATCTCAAGGATGAATTCGAAATTCATGTACTTCTTGTTCTTTTGTAATTAAAGCATTTTTCATTTAAGAAAGGTGATGGATTCATAGGACATTCATAGCTTTAAGACATAGACACTTAAACACTAATGATCATATAATAAAGACACAAACATAAATAAACATAAAGCATAGTAAACAAAAAAAAAAAATAGAAAAATAAAGAACAAGGAAATTAAAGAACGGGTCTACCTTAGTGATGGCGGCTAGTTCTTCCTCTTGAAGATCTCATGGAGTGCTTTAGCTCCTCAATGTCTCTTCCTTGCCTTTGTTGCTCCTCCCTCATAGCTCTTTGATCTTCTCTAATTTCATGGAGGATGATGGAGTGCTCTTGGTGCTCCACCCTTAGTTGTCCCATGTTGGAACTTAATTCTCCTAAGGAGGTGTTGATTTGCTCCCAATAGTTTTGTGGAGGAAAGTGCATCCCTTGAGGCATCTCAGAGATTTTCTGATGAGGAATTTCCTCATGTTCTTGTTGAAGTCCATGAGTGGGCTCTCTAGTTTGCTCCATTCTCTTTTTAGTGATGGGCTTGTCTTCTTCAATGTGGATGTCTTCATCTATGACAATCCCAGCCGAATTGCAGATGTGACAAATGAGGTGAGGGAAGGCTAACCTTCCCAAAGTGGAGGACTTGTCAGCCACCTTGTAGAGTTCTTGAGGTATAATCTCATGAACTTCCACTTCCTCCCCAATCATGATACTATAGATCATGATGGTCCGATCCACAGTTACTTCGGATCGGTTGCTAGTAGGAATGATAGAGCGTTGGATGAACTCCAACCATCCTCTAGCCACAGGTTTAAGGTCATGCCTTTTCAATTGAACCGGCTTGCCTCTTGAGTCAGTTTTCCATTGAGCTCCTTTCTCACATATGTCCATGAGGACTTGGTCCATCCTTTGATCAAAGTTGATCCTTCTAGTGTAGGGGCGTGTATTTTCTTCCATCATTGGCAAGTTGATTGCCAACCTTACATTTTCCGGACTGAAATCTAAGTATTTCCCCTGAACCATTGTAAGTCAATTCTTTGGATTCGGGTTCATACTTTGATCATGGTTCCTAGTGATCCATGCGTTTGCATAGAACTCTTGAACCATTAAGATTCCGACTTGTTGAATAGGATTGGAGAGTACTTCCCATCATTTTCTTCTAATATCTTGTCGGATCTCCTGATATTCGCCCTTTTTGAGCTTAAAAGAGACCTCAGGGATCACCTTTTTCTTGGCGACAACTTCATAGAAGTATCTTGATGGACCTTTGAGATGAATTTTTCCATCTCCCATGACTCAAAGGTGGAAGCAATTGCCTTCCCTTTCCTCTTTCTTGAGGTTTCTCTGGCCTTAGGTGCCATTAATGGTTATGAAAAAATAAAAAGCAATGCTTTTACCACACCAAACTTAAAATGTTTGCTCGTCCTCGAGCAAAAGAAAAAGGAAAATAGTAGAAGAAGAAGAAAATAGAGGAGATGGAGGAGAAGTGTGTATTCGGCCAAGGGGGAAGAAGTGTTTGTGATGTGTGAAAATGAGGTAGTGTTGAGGGGTTTATATAGGGGTGGGGAAAGGGTTAGGTTTCATGTATTAGGGTTAGATTTGGGAGGGAAAGGGTTTTGAATTTGGAAGTAGGTGAGGTTTTTGGGGAAGAGTGGATGGATGTGAGTGGTGAAGGTTATTTGGAGAAGAGATATGGAATTGATTGGTGAAGGGTATTTGGGGAAGAGTGTTATGAAAGGGTGTGAAGAGGAGAGAAGAAGAGGTGGGGTAGGTGGGGATTCTGTGGGGTCCACAGATCCTGAGGGGTCAAGGACTTAACATCCCTGCTCCATTTAGGCGTGCAAAACGCCCTTAGAGTGCATTTCTGGCATTAAACGCCAGGTTGCTGCTTGTTTCTGGCATTTAACGCCAGCTTTTCTCCCATTCTTGGCATTAAATGCCAATTAGATACTCTGTTCTGGCATTAAACGCCAGTCTGGTGCCTGTTTCGGGCGTTTAACGCCAGCGTGATGCTTCTTTCTGGCGTTAAACGCCAGTCTGATGTTTCTTACTGGCGTTTAAACGCCAGTAAGCTCTTCTTCCAGGGTGAGCTATTTTCAATGCTGTTTTTCATTCTGTTTTTTATTTTTCAGTTATTTTTGTGATTTCACATGATCATCAACCTAAAGAAAACATAAAATAGTAATGGAAAATAGATAGATATAATTAAATAACATTGGGTTGCCTCCCAATAAGCGCTTCTTTAATGTCAATAGCTTGACAGTGAGCTCTCATAGAGCCTCACAGATAATCAGAGCAAGGTTGGGGCCTCTCAATACCAAACTTAGAGTTTGGTTGTGGCCTCCCAACACCAAACTTAGAGTTTGAATGTGGGGGTTTTGTTTGACTCTGTATTAAGAGAAGCTTTTCATGCTTTCTCTCCATGGTTACGGAAGGAGAACCTTGAGTCTTAAATACAAGGTAGTCCTCATTCAACTGAAGGACCAACTCTCCTCTGTCAACATAAATCACAGCTTTTGCTGTGGCCAGGAAGGGTCTGCCAAGGATGATGGATTCATCCTTATCCTTCCCAGTGTCTAGGATTATGAAATCAGCAGGGATGTAAAGGTCTTCATCCTTCACTAGCACGTCCTCTACTAGTCCATAAGACTGTTTCATTGATTTGTCTGCCATCTCTAATGAGATTCTTGCAGCTTGTACCTCAAAGATTCCCAATTTCTCCATTACAGAGAGTGGCATGAGGTTTATCCCTGACCCCAGGTCACATAGAGCCTTCTCAAAGGTCATGGTGCCAATGGTACAAGTTATGAAGAATTTTCTGGGATCCGTTTTCTTCTGAGGTAATGTCTGCCTCATTAATGCATTCAGTTCATTGGTGAACAAGGGGGGTTCATCCTCCCAAGTCTCCTTACCAAATAACTTGGCATTCAGCTTCATGATTGCTCCTAGATATTTAGCAACTTGCTCTTCAATGGTATCTTCATCCTCTTCAGAGGAAGAATATTCATCAGAGCTCATGAATGGCAGAAGGAAGTTCAATGGAATCTTTATGGTCTCTGTATGAGCCTCAGATTCCTTTAGTTCCTCAAAGGGAAACTTCTTTCTGTCTAGAGGACGTCCCATGAGGCTTTTCTTACTGGGACTCACGTCCTCCTCACTCTCTCCAGGTTCGGCCATATTGGTCATGGTTATGGCCTTGCACTCTCTCTTGGGATCTTCTTTATTGCTTGGGAGAGTACTTGGAGGAGTTTCATTAATCTTCTTACTCAGCTGACCCACCTATGCCTCCAAATTTCTAATGGAGGACCTTGTTTCATTCATGAAACTTAGTGTGGTCTTGGATAGATTAGAGACCATGGTTGCCAGGCCAGAATGGCTCTGTTCAAAATTCTCCGTCTGTTGCTGAAAAGATGATGGAAAAGGCTTGCTATTGCTAAACCTATTTCTTCCACCATTATTATTGAAGCCTTGTTGAGGCTTTTGTGGATCCTTCCATGAGAGATTAGGATGATTTCTCCATGAAAGATTATAGGTGTTTTTATAGGGTTCTCCCATGTAATTCACCTCTGCCATTGCAGGGTTCTCAGGATCATAAGCTTCTTCTTCAGAAGATGCTTCTTTAGTACTGTTGGATGCAGCTTGCAATCCATTCAGACTCTGAAAAATCATATTGACTTGCTGAGTCAATATTTTATTCTGAGCCAATATGGCATTCAGAGTTTCAATTTCAAGAACTTCCTTCTTCTGAGGTGTCCCATTGTTCACAGGATTCCTCTCAGAGGTGTACATGAACTGGTTATTTGCAACCATTTCAATGAGTTCTTGAGCTTCTGCAGGGGTTTTCAGATGAAGGGATCCTCCTGCAGAATAGTCCAGTGACATTTTTGACAACTCAGACAGACCATCATAGAATATACTTATGATGCTCCATTCTGGAAGCATGTCAGTAGGACACCTTTTGATCAGTTGCTTATATCTTTCCCAAGCTTCATAGAGGGACTCACCTTCCTTCTGTCTGAAGGTTTGGATTTCCACTCTAAGCTTGCTCATCTTTTGAGGTGGAAAGAATTTAGCCAGGAAAGCATTGACCAGCTTATCCCAAGAGTTCAGGCTTTCCTTCGATTGTGAATCCAACCATGTTCTAGCTCTGTCTTTTACAGCAAAAGGGAAAAGAATAAGCATGTAGACCTCGGGATCAACTCCATTGGTCTTGACAGTGTCACAGATTTGCAAGAATTCAGCTAAAAACTAATGAGGATCTTCCATTGGAAGTCCATGAAACTTGCAATTCTGCTGCATTAGAGAAACTAATTGAGGCTTAAGCTCAAAGTTGTTTGCTCCAATTTCAGGAATTGAGATGCTTCTTCCATAGAAGTTAGAAGAGGGTACAATAAAGTCACCAAGCATCTTCCTTGCATCTCTACCATTGTTATTAGGTTCGGCCATGTCTCCTTCTTTTTCGAAAATATCTGTCAGGTCCTCTCCAGAGAGTTGTGCCTTAGCTTCCCTTAGCTTCCTCTTCAGAGTCCTTTCAGTTTCAGGGTCAGCTTCAACAAGAATGTTCTTATCCTTGTTCCTCCTCATATGAAAAAGAAGAGGAATCCTCTATGTCACAGTATAGAGATTCCTTTATGTGAGTAGGAGAAGAGAAGAATAGAAGAAGGAGAAGATAAGAATTCGAACACAGAGGAGAAGAGTGGGTTCGAATTTTTGAGTGGAAGAAGGGTGTTAGTAGATAAATAAATAAATAGAAAGAGATGAGAGGGTGAAGAATTCGAAAATAAAATAAAAAAATATTTTTGTTTTTATTTTAAATATTAGTTATAATTCGAAAATTAAAAAGAAAAATAGAATTAAATTAAAGTTTAAAACAATTAGTTAATTAAAAGAAATTTTGAAAAAGTGGGTAGGAGTTTTCGAATATTAGAGAGGAAAAATTAGTTAGGTGGTTTTGAAAAAGATATGATTGAAATTGAAAACTTTTAAAATCAAACAAAAAGTCAAGTAGTTATTTGAAAAAGATTTGAAAATCAATTTTTGAAAAGATAAGAAGTTAGAAAAGATTTTGAAATTAAGTTTTGAAAAAGATATGATTGAAAGATATGATTGAAAATCAATTTGAAATCAATTTGAAAAAGATTTGAAAAGGAAATTAAAAAGATTTGATTTTGAAAATTAAAGTTGATTACTTGACTAACAAGAAACTAGAAGATATGATTCTAAAATTTAAAGATGGAACCTTTCTTAATAGGCAAGTAACAAACTTTAAAATTTTTGAATCAATCACATTAATTGTTAGTAAAGATTTTGAAAATCATTTTTAAAATTTTTGAAAATCATAAAAGAAAAATAAAAAAGATTTGATTTTTGAAAAAGTTTTGAAAAGATAGGATTTTTAAATTGAAGATTTGACTTGACTCATAAGAAACAACTAAATTTTAAAATTTTTTTGAATAAGTCAATTCAAATATTCGAATTTTATGAGAAGAATAAGGGAAAGATATTTTTTTTATTTTTGAGTTTTTAATGAAGAAAAAAAAATACAAAAAAGACATAAGACATAAAAATTATGAATCAAAACACAATGCATGCAAGAACACTTTGAATGTCAAGATGAACACCAAGAACACTTTGAATGTCAAGATGAACACCAAGAACTTATTTTTAAAAAATTTTTTAAGAAAAGACACACATGCAAGATACCAAACTTAGAAATTTTTAATGTTGAGACACTAACAAATTGAAAATACACATGAAAAACAAGAAAAGACACAAAACATGAAAATGTAAAGATCAAACAAAGAAGATCATCAAGAATAACTTGAAGATCATGAAGAACATCGTGCATGGGTTTTCGAAAATTTAAAGAAAAGTTACAAAGATACAATTGACACCAAACTTACAATTTGAGACTAGACTCAAACAAGAAACATCAAATTATTTTTGGTTTTTATGATTTTATTAATTTTTTTTTTTGGATTTTTTGAAAATTATTTGGAGAAAGAAAAATAAGGATTTCAAAGTTTTTAACAAGAATTCCAGGAATCATGCAATGTTAGTCTAAAGCTTCAGTCTAAAAAAAAAAGATTAGACATGGCTAGCCAAGCTTCAGTAGGACATTACATACAACAGCCAAATTGATGGGAATAAAAAAGGCTCCTGTGATGATAAAAGCATCATCTGAAATTCTAGAATTCATTCTTAAAAATTCTGAAGAACATAGAATAATTTATTTTTTTGAAAATTTTTTTATTTTTTATTTTCGAAAAATAAAAAGCTCTAAAAATAAAATAAAATTACCTAATCTGAGCAAAAAGATGAACCGTCAGTTGTCCAAACTCGAACTATCCCCGGAAAGGGCGCCAAAAACTTGGTGCACGAAATTGTGATCTCAACGGCGCTAAAAACTTGGTAGGCACGATCATAATCTCAATTCTTCTTCACAACTTTGCACAACTAACTAGCAAGTGCACTGGGTCATCCAAGTAATAAACCTTACGTGAGTAAGGGTCGATCCCACGAAGATTGTCGGCTTGAAGCAAGCTATAGTCATCTTGTAAATCTCAGTCAGGCAGATTCAAATGGTTATGAAGTTTTGATAATTAAAAGATAAATAAAATATAAAATAAGATAGAGATACTTATGTAACTCATTGGTGAGAATGTCAGATAAGCATATGGAAATGCTGTGCTCCTTCTGAATCTTTGCTTTCCTATTGCATTCATTCAATCATTCATACTCCTTTCCATGGCAAGCTGTATGTTGGGCATCACCGTCGTCAATGGCTACCTCCCATCCTTTCAGTGAAAATGGTCCAAATGCGCTGTCATCGCACGGCTAATCATCTGTCGGTTCTCACTCATGTTGGAATAGGATCCGTTGATCCTTTTGTGTCTGTCACTACGCCCAACACTCGTGAGTTTGAAGCTCGTCACAGTCATCCCATCCCGGATCCTACTCGGAATACCACAGACAAGGTTTAGACTTTCCGGATCTCAAGAATGGCCGCCAATAATTCTAGCTTATACCACGAAGACTCTGATCTGAACCAGGAGCCCAAGAGATAAACGCTCAAGCTATTGCAAATAGAACGGAAGTGGTTGTCAGGCACGCGTTCATAGGCGAGAATAATGATGAGTGTCATGGATCATCACATTCATCAGGTTAAAGTACGAGTGAATATCTTGGAATAAGAATAAGCTTGAATTGAATAGAAAAATAATAGTACTTTACATTAATTCATGAGGAACAGCAGAGCTCCACACCTTAATCTTTGGGCTGTAGAAACTCCACCGTTGAAAATACATAAGTGAAAGTGGTTCAGGCATGGCCGAATGGCCAGCCCCCTAAACGTGATCTCTAAACATAAAATATCCAAAAGATGATAAATAAAATCACTAAAAGTAGTTTTTATACTAAACTAGTAGCTAAGGTTACATAAGATAAGTAAATGATGCAGAAATCCACTTCCGGGTCCACTTGGTGTGTGCTTGGGCTGAGCATTGAGCTTTCATGTGTAGAGACTCTTTTTGGAGTTAAACACCAGGTTGTAGCCTGTTTCTGGCGTTTAACTCTGAATTGCAACCTGTTTCTGGCGTTTAACTCCAGAATAGGGCAGGAAGTTGGCGTTTGAACACCAGTTTGCATTGTCAAAACTCGGACAAAGTATAGACTATTATATATTTCTAGAAAGCCCTGGATGTCCACTTTTCAACTCAATTGAGAGAGCACCAATTGAGGTTCTGTAGCTCCAGAAAATCCACTTAGAGTGTAGGGATGTCAGAATCCAGCAGCATCTGTAGTCCTTCTTCAACCTCTGAATAAGATTTTTGTTCATGTCCCTCAATTTCAGCCAGAAAATACCTGAAATCATAGAAAAATACACAAACTCATAGTAAATTCCAAAATTGTGATTTTTGAATAAAAAATAATAAAAATATACTAAAAAGTAATTAAAACATACTAAAAACTATGTAAAAACAGTGACAAAAAGCGTATAAATTATCCGCTCATCAACCACCAAT
Source organism: Arachis ipaensis (assembly GCF_000816755.2). NCBI lineage: Eukaryota > Viridiplantae > Streptophyta > Magnoliopsida > Fabales > Fabaceae > Arachis > Arachis ipaensis. Next base: position 31,108,280 of record NC_029794.2, on the reverse strand, counting down.
AGCCTTCCTGGTAACACAATTCTAAATCCAAGAGAGGAATGCAAGGCTATCACCATGATAGATGGACAAGTGGCAAGTATAGAAGCACAAGTTAGTGAGGAGCCCGTTGAAAAAGAAGCTCCAGAAGAGAAGAAGGAAGAAGTAGAGCATGTCCCTCCAAAGCGCGCAGACAACCCATTCCCAGACTCTCTTGACACTTATCCTACATTGCCAAAGGCTCCTGAGTACAAGCCTAAAATGCCATATCCTCAGAGACTTCAAAAGGAGACCAAGGACAAGTAGTTTTCAAAGTTCTTGGAAGTCTTTAGAAAGTTACAAATCAATATTCCTTTTGCTGAGGTTTTGGAGCAAATGCCTATTTATGTCAAGTTCATGAAGGAGTTGTTGTCAAAGAAGAAGCCTTTAAAGGGAGATGAGACAGTGGTCTTGACTAAAGAATGCAGTGCCATCATTCAGAATCACTTACCAAAGAAGATGCCAGATCCAGAGAGCTTTCAAATTCCATGCACCATTTGGGAGCACAACCTTTAAGAAAGCGTTATGTGATCTGGGAGCAAGCATCAATTTAATGCCCCTATCTGTGATGAAAAAGCTGCAAATCCAAGAGGCACAGCCCACGAAGATAGCATTACAGATGGCAGACAAATCTATGAAGCCTGCATACGGATTAGTGGAGAATATCTTGGTCAAAGTGGATAAGTTCTTCTTCCCAGCAGATTTTGTGATTCTTGACACAGGGGAGGATGAGAATGCCTCTATAATTCTAGGAAGACCATTCCTAGCCACTGGAAGAGCTCTAATTGATGTGGAAGAAGGTGAATTAGTACTTAGAGTGCATAATGAGCAACTGGTCTTTTATGTCTTCAAAGATATATATTTAGCGGGTGAAGAAGAGAGGTGCAGGCAGACTGAGCTTATTGATTTAAACCTTCAAGAACCCCCAGATGATGCACAGCAGAATCTGCAGCTCAAACCTCCTTTGGTGACAATCAATAAAATTCCTCCTGACATCAAACCTAAGTTTGATGTCGGAAATGCATCATCCACCAAGGAGGAGATTCCCAAAAAGAAGAAAGTACCCAGAGGATGGAGAAACAAAAAGATCCCCACTGAAGGTTTCTCTCCAGGAATGAAAGTGGTGTTGACTAGCAATCCAGTATGGATTTATACAGTAAACAGAATCCTCTCTCTAGAGCATATTGAGCTACTTTATGGAGACACAGGAAAGAAGTTCAAAGTAAAGGGTGAAGAGCTGAGCCCCTTTCCTCCTTAGAGGAGCTGACCGTCAAGCTAGTGACGGTAAAGAAGCGCTTGTCGGGAGGCAACCCGATAATTTTGTATCCTTAGTTATTTTTTCGTAGTAGTGGTTTTCTTATTTATTTTATTTTTATTGAGTTTTTACTGTTTTTCTTTTGTTTTACATGTGTTTTGATCATGCAGCTATTTTAGAACAGGAACCAAACACTTCAAAAAATTTTTGCCTGTCTCCAAATTCAGCATGGGAGAGTTGAAAAAAAAAAACATGCATGCTGGTCCCCACAACACCCTTCTTCATCCCTTTATTCCCTTTCCCCTTATTCCTGTGATCACCCCTACCTACCCCCTCATTCATTCTCCATTCAAACCAAGTCTCCCGCTTCTTTTGTATTCTTTTATATATATATATATATATATATATTTTAAATTATTTTTACTTCTCTTGCTCTTTTATTCTTTTATTCTTCTTTCATCATACTATTTGTTTTTGTTTTCAGTTCTTCTTTGTTTGAGGACAAGCAAACCTTTAAGTTTGGTGTTGACGCTTCGCTTATGTGTTTTCTGTTTATTCCTATGGCACCGAAAGAGAGGCGAATCATCTTCACCGAGGAGCACAACCTTTAAGTTTGGTGTCAAGTCCCAAAGCTTGAGACTGAGCGGTTAAAGTCATGGTCCAAAGCAAAAAGAGTGTGCTTAAGAACTCTGGGCACCTCTAACTGGGGACTCTAGCAAAGCTGAGTCACAATCTGAAAAGGTTCACCCAGCTATGTGTCTGTGGTATTTATGTATCCGGTGGTAATACTGGAAAATAAAATGCTTAGGGTCACGGCCAAGACTCATAAAGTAGCTGTGTTCAAGAATCAACATATAGAACTAGGAGAATCAGTAACACTATCTGAGTTCTGAGTTCCTATGGATGCCAATCATTATGAACTTCAAAGGATAAAGTAAGATGCCAAAACTATTCAGGATTGCAGTTGTAAACCCCACTATAAGAAGAGACATAAGCTTAATCGAACTCTCATTCTCATGCAAATTCACATCCTAAGCTTATATTAGTTCTGGTTGCTTGAGGACAAGCAACAGTTCAAGTTTGGTGTTGTGATGCGTGAGCATCTTTCCTATCTTTTTCTAGTGAATTTGCATCTAATTTGTTAAGTTTAATAAAGAATTAATTATCTTTTAGCCAATATGGATGCTACTTTGAGTCTTTTGTAATTTTGTTTATTTTAGGTAGCATTTGGCGAAATTTGATGGAGTTTCTGCAGTACAAGAATCAAAGGAGATGGCAGTGAGGAGTGACGCGTACGCGTGATTTTGAGCTTTCCATGGCGACGCGTGTGCGTGACTGACGCGTACGCGTGATTTGAAGATTTGCACGGCGACGCGTGCACGTACCTGACGCGTCCGCGTGACTCACAGAAAAGACCATCGACGCGTACGCGTGACTGACGCGTACGCGTGACATGTGCCATGTGCAGAAAATATAGAAAAATGCTGGGGGTAATTTTTGGGCTGTTTTGACCCAATTTTCAGCCTAGAAAACACAGATTAGAAGCTGCAGAATGGACTAAACAAGTGGTCCCCACCCATCAACTTAAGACTTGTTAATTAATTCAAATTTAAATTCAAATATTATTTTGAGGAAAAGATATGATTTTAGTTTTAGATAATAGATTTTAAATTATGAGGATGAGATATAAAAAGGGATTCCAACACAACATTATTCCCATTAGAATTTACAATCCTATTTTTTTTCTCTGAACCATGAGCAACTAAACCTCCACTGTTAAGGTTAGGAGCTCTGTCTATTTGTATGGATTGATTTTATTGCTTTTTCTATTTTAATTTATGCATGGATTTACAATTTAAGAATTGTTTTCGCTCTTTATCTTATGAATTTGGGTGGAACGGAAGTATGACCCTTTTTCTATTTGAGTTCTTGTAGAACTTGGAAAAGTTCTTTACTTGAACAACAGCTTGAAAACATATTTTTCTAAATTTTAATTATTTAGATTTAACGGGATACGTGACATATAATCCTTTTATTTTTGGGTAATTAGAGTTTTTGTGGCATGTAAACTGGAATTTGATCATGCAGCTTCTAATTGGAATTAATTGACCAAGAAATTGGCAGTTAATAAATTTTAGAGGAGACTAGAAAGGTCTAAAGAATTAGGGTCTAGTCACATATAGTTTGCCATAAATTAAATCCTACATGATTAAAATAGTTAGTAAGAAAAGTTAATCCGGAAAAATAGATAACTCTGAAACCTTAACTACCTTCTCCATATTTTATTCCCAACTTATTTACCTGTCTGTCTTCAAACTCTTCTTTTAATGTTTAATGCTCTTTGAACACTCCAACACTCTTTTCTGTTTGTCTAACTAAGCCTATCACTCAATTATTGTTGCTTGATCCATCAATCCTCGTGGGATCGACCCTTACTCACGTAAGGTATTACTTGGTATGACCTGGTGTACTTGCCGGTTAGTTTGGGTTATAAAATACCGCAACCAATATACATAACTGATATATGATTTTTGAGCCAAAGAACACAACCCGTGAGTTTTTGAGCTTAATTGCATGGTTATATTTAACCATAGTTTTCATTCTTGTGTGTTTCGCCTTTCTTTTCTTTGCTTGCAATCTTTACTTTGTTTCAGTCTATATGTCCAATATAGAATTTATTTACATATTTGCATATGAATGAGGCCATTACTTGTTTTTACTCACTTATCCCAAATAAGCCTACCCTTTTATGTCACCTTTGTTAGCCCCCTTGAGTCTTTTAATCCCCTTCTGTTCTATAACCACATCACTAGCCTTAAGTAGAAAAACAAATTAAAAATCCCAAATTGAATCTTTGGTTAGTTTAAGATAGAGATTATGTATCAACTAAGTGTGGGAAAACTATGGGAACTTGGGTTGATAAGAAGGTATTAACTTTATAAATTATTTAAAATTTGGGAGCATGCTCATGTGAAACCAAAATAATTAAAATACCATGTGCATTGAAATGTCGTGTTTATGATTTTTTTTAAAAAAATCCTTTTAATTAAATAAATAAATAAGGGGACAAAAATTACCCCATTATTAAGTTTAATAGAAAAATCAATGCACATGGGATAAAATCAAAAATAATTTGGTGCATGAGTATGTAATACAAACGTGAGAAAATTGGGTAGCTAGGCAAATTTTAAAATTGTATAGAGTATGTATATGTTAGGTGAGATCTTAGACTAATCAAGGATTCAATTTATAGCTCACTTAGCCTTATATATGCCCTCACCTTTACCTTAGCCCCATTACAACCTTGAAAAAGACCTCATGATGTTTGCATGTATACATTAAATATTTGTTGATTGGTTAGATGAAGAACAAAGTTTTAGAAAGCATGACTAGAAAAGAATAGAGTGATTAACCCCAAACACTGAGTGATTAGAGAGTAAACACAAATCCAGTGAGGGTTCAATAGCTCATTTTCATATATCCATGTTTAATTACTAATTGTCTTGCAAGTTTGTGAAATCTTTTAACTCAACTCAATTGTGAATGTGTTTTAATATAGTTTGGCCTTGGTTGTACATATATGATTCCTTGAAAATATGACTCAATTTAACCACATGTAAGCTTTATATATATAAATGGATAGTAATTAGAATTGCATGATTCATTTAGGTAGCTTGCATTTAGAATAGATTGCATTGCATAAGATTCCACCATTCTACCTTCACTCTTTTCTCTTGGATTTAGCATGAGGACATGCTAATGTTTAAGTGTGGGGAGGTTGATAAACCACTATTTTATGATTTATCTTATGCTCAATTGAGTATTTTTATCAATTCTTCACCTACTTATTCATATAATTTACATGGTTTTATAATTCCTTCCTTATTCTATGATATGTGTGAAAACATGTTTCCTATGCCTTAAAAATATTTATTTTAATTATCCTTTATTACCATTCGATGCCGTGATCTGTGTATTAAGTAATTTCAAGCTTCATAGGGCAGGAATGACTTAGAGGACAGAAAGGAAACATGCAAAAATGGAAGGAACGCACAAAATGGAGTTTTGAAGAAAATGGTAGCGACGCGCACGCATGGGCGACGCAGACGCGTGCCTAGCGCAAAACGCAAGCGATGTGTACGTGTGACTGACGCGTACGTGTGACAAGGAAAAACTCCAAATGACGTGCACGCGTGACGGACGCCACGTGCAGAAAATTGCAGAAGTCGCCCCCAGCGATTTCTGGGCCCTTTTTCGGCCCAAATCCAAGCCCAGAAACACAGAATAGAACCTGGAGAATGGGGGAATCAATAGACACAGTTCATATAACATTCATAATTCACAATTTTAGATTTTTAGATGTAGTTTTAGAGAGAGAGAGGCTCTCTCCTCTCTCTTAGGTTTTAGGATTAGGATTTCTCTTAGTTTATGGTTATTTCTTCAATTCAGGTTCTATGTTTCTTTAATTTATGTTTCTCTTCTACTTTTATTTACTCTAATGCTTTTACTTGGTAATTACTTATTTAGCCAAATTGGCTTATGAACTCTTCATGTTAGATTTTAATATTTTATTTAATGCAATTTGAGGTATTTCAGATTTATGATTGTTTTCTTCTATTTATGATCTAAATAATTTAGATTTTTCCCCTTTTGACTCTGGTTGAGTAATTGGTGACACTTGAGTTGTCAAACTCAACGGTTGATTGAAAATTGGGAATTGCTAATTGATTTGGATCACTCTAAAGCTAGTCTTTCCATAGGAGTTGACTAGGACTTAAGAAATCAAGTTGATTAGTCCACTTGACTTTCCTTTATTTAGTAAGGGTTAACTAAGTGGGAGCAATAACAATTCTCATCACACCTGATAAGGATAACTAGGATGGGATTTCCAGTTCTCGGACCTTGCCAAGAGTTTTCTTAATTATTAATTTATTTTTCTTGTCATTTAATTTACTTGTTCTTTAATTCAAAAACCCCAAAAATATACATTTTTCCATAACCAATAATAAATCATACTTCCCTGCAATTCCTTGAGATACGACCCGAGGTTTAAATACTTCGGTTATAAATTTTATTGGGTTTTGTTACTTGTGACAAACAATTTTTTTGTACGAAAGGATTTTTTGTTGGTTTAGAAACTATACTCACAACGCAATTATTTTTATAAAATTCTTTACTAGCAGAAGCCCGTTCGTCATTCATCATCCTCTTCGATATTACTTCTTGAACATCGAATTTCTCCCTAAACCTCTGAACCACCCTACCTAACAGAAGACTCTTCTTGTTTACTTTTGCTCTTTCTAAATGATTCCTTGTTACTTTGAAAATAGGGGTGTTCAGATCCAAATAGGTTTAAAAAAACTACAAAACCGAATTAACCCAAATCAAAAACTGAGGCAAACCGCTCAATTTTGGATGTATTTTGGATTTTAGATTAGTTTTTATGCGGTTCAGTTCGATTTACGGTTCTAGTTTGCAAAACCAAACCGAACCACAAGTTAGGTTAGGGGTTCATATAAATATAACTTAACCATAGGTCACAGGTATGTTCGCGATGCGGTTTGGTTCGATTTTGAGGGAAAATTCATCCGATCCGATCGTCTAATTAAACTGCGATTCGGTTTTTTGTCAAGGCCATCCGAACCAAACCAAACAAACTAAAATCGGTTTGGTTTGGTTCGGTTTGTTTGATTTTTTCAATCAATTCAAAAAAATACTACCATACTGTTTCGCAAAGTCATAACATTGAAATCGACAAACACAAATACACAATAGCTAACAATGTCTTGATCTAATGAAATTTAACGACAAAAGAATTTAAATACGAGAATTAAAGAAGTTTAATAGTTCAACAGTCAACACAACTAAAAATAAAAATAAATTGCCATTAAAAGATAGCAAAATTATTGTATCTTCTCTAACAAAACAGCTAAACTTCTTAATGCAAACCAACCTGAAATTAAAAAAATAGTTACATAATAAGAACAACAACAACAACAATTCCTACCATAACAAGATGTACTCAATCAGACTCAACACCAGAATCTTCTTCATTAGGATCAGGAGTGGGTGCAACTTCTACAAAATATATAAAACAAGAAACAATTATAACAAATAATATATATTAATAAAAACTAGATTAAAATAAAGAAAATTATAAGTAGAAACTTAACCATACCTAATTCCAACTTCTCCAATTCCTCGATGAGTTCCTCAAGGATAAGTTTTGGAGAGTTTCGGAGCCAATTTTGTGTACAAATTAACATTTCAGCTGTCATCGAAGTTAGAGAACTCCTATAATTATTCAACACCCTTCCTCCAGTACTAAATGCCGATTCTGAAGCAACTGTGGAAACTGGCATGGCTAAGACGTCTCTTACAATCTTTCCAAGAATTGGATATTTAGTGGAATTCACTTTCCACCAATTTAGAATGTCAAATTGCACGCCACTCTTTTCTAATGCCTCCATAAGATATAACTCTACCTCATTCTTGTTAACACTCTCATTGAATTGCATTTCCTTCTCAAATTCCATAGCAAAAGAAGTTTCATGTGCCTCAAGCTCTTGTGTGCCAATTTCAGGAGGATCTTGCCGAGTAGATCTTTGATAGTTACCACCAAACAGCCTATAGCTATCAAACACCTTGAAAAGCGTCTCCTTCACCTTTGAAGTTAAGAATTTAGCATCTTCTTTTTCATACAACTTTTCAAAACTCCACTTAATCAATTGAAGCTTATACCTAGGATCAAGAACCACTGCAATGAAAATCATCATGTTTGTGTTTTTTATATTTCTCCAATACTTATCATACTTGGACTTTATTTTCCCAGCCATGATTGAAAGCACCGTATCTAAGCTTTCCATCCAATACTTAAGTGTAGACAATATTTTCCCAAAGTCATTAAAGTGTTGAGAAGATGTCACAAACGTTGAACCAGAAACTTTGTTAGTTACCTCATAAAATATTTTTAAAACTTGACAAAATGCCTTGCATTCTTCCAATCCTCAGACTTAGGAATTCCACCAGCCATCATAGCATATTCACAACAAGATTTAAAATATGAGCACAACATCTAACATGTAAAAACTCTCCCCTTAATGGATGTGAGTTCCAATCCTCCATTCTATTTTTCAAGTAAGAAAGTGCAACATCATTTGAACTAGCATTATCAACAGTGATAGAAAAAACTCGGGATATCCCCCAGCTCAACAAACATCTCTCAATCTTCCTACCAATTGTTTCCCCCTTGTGATTCTTGATAGCACAAAAATTCAAGATTCTTTTTTTGCAGTTTCCAATTAGCATCAATGTAATGAGCAGTAAGGCAAAGATAGTTCAAGTTTTGCACAGATGACCAACAATCAGTTGTCAAACAAACATTTTAATTTGGTTGAGAGAAAACAGACTTCAACTTAATTTTTTCATTCAAATAAAGCTCCCAACAATCCCTAGCAATTGTGAGCCTTCCAGGAATTGGAAACTTAGGTTGCAAACAACTCGTATAATAATGAAAACCCTCCCCCTCAACATGCAAAAAAGGCAATTCATCTACAATAATCATTCTAGCAAGCGCTTGTCTACAACGATCAACATCAAATGACACGGCAGAAAGTGAACTACCTATTCCTTTCCTATCATCTTTTATCACATCTTGAAAACAAAGAATCTTTTGGGTAGGATCTAATGCTTCCTTCGGAAATTTTTTGTATTGCGACAACAAGTGATTTTTCATGTTACTAGTGCCATTTTTATGTATATCACAAGTATAACTAGCCCCACACCAATTACATTTAGCTCTAGAATACTGTGGATTACTTGTTTCATCTTTAGTAAAGTGATCCCATGTCCAAGACCTAGGTCTACAAGGTTTTCTCTTACCTTCGTCGGTCTCAGTTTCAGCGGAGTCATCAACGGGATCTTCTTCAATAGCCTGCCTTTTCCCTTGGCCTCTACTAGCAAGCTTCCTTGTGTTTCGATGAGGAGCTGGGGCAAGAGGCAACGCAGTCGGAGATCTGATGCTTGTTGATTCATTCGGAAGAGGAATTGGTGGCAATCTGGTGTTGCCCATATTCTCACTTGAATTGACGTCAAACTACATAAACAAATACAATAAATCAAGGATAGAAACACAACAACAAATAAATTAAAAACCAGCAATAAACTGAACAATAAATCAATACCAGCAATACCAAGTTATCAACATTCAACAATAAACTGAGCAATAAACTGACCAGCAATAAACTGAATAATAAATCAATAACCAGCAATACCAAGTTATCAACATTTAACATTAAACTGAGCAATAAACTTACCAGCAATAAACTGAACAATAAATCAATAACCAGCAATACCAAATTATCAAGAATAAACTGAACAAAAACTGAACAATAAACTGATCTTAATAAACTGAACAATAATTCAATAACCAGCAATACCAAATTACCAACACTAAACTGAACAATAATATGAACAATAAAATGAACAATAAACTGATTTTAATAAACTGATTACTAAACAATGAATAGCAACCAGCAATAGTACCAACAATAAAATAATTCATCAATAATTCAATACAAGTTACCAACTTTACCTAACAAACACTCAAACAGCAAGTAGCAACAATGCATCAGTAAACAACAAATGGTAACATTACCTGAATCGGTGGGTCGGGCTCCATATTGACTTAGGAGGAAGGCTGGGTGGGAGACTGGGAGGTGCTGTGTTCAGTGTGTTGAACTGATGATTGTGGCCAGAACCCAGAAATGCTGCTGGGTGGTGGCGTCTCACTAGCGTGTTGCTGTGCTGCCCTATTGAGTCAATGGGTGGTGGCGTGGTGCTGGCCTGCTGGGTCAGTGGGTAATGGGCTGTTGTGTGACAGTTTCGTGTTCGTGGTGCACCGGTGGTGGGGGATCTCTGCTCGTTCTGCGAAGAGGAAGGCTTCGGCGTTGGGATTTAGAGGAAGGCTTTGCGGAGGTGGCCTGGTGGGACTTGGGAGGAACGTGGGTGCCGCAGGTGTAGAGACTCAAGGACGTGGGTGGCTGCTGGCTGGCTCCGTCGCTGGGTGCGCAGAGGGAGAGATTTGGAGAAGAGAGAGCTACTGAGCTAGGTTAGGACGTTAGGTTTCGATTGGGGATTTGGGGGTTAGGGACGCGCACTCGCGCTCGCGCAGCAGCACTCGTTTCATTCGTTTGGGGGGGTGGGTTAGTAATTTTTAGGGTTTTTTGCCGAACCGGTTTGGTTCGGTTCGGTTAGGGTTTTCATGGTCAAAACTAAAAACCGAACCGAATCGCAAAAAAAAAAAAACAGTAAAACAAGTTTTTTTCGGTTTTCAGTTTGTTCGATTATTTGTTATTTCGGTTCGGTTCGTTGGTTTAGTTCGGTCCGGATCGATTTTGAACACCCCTAGTCATAGGTCACAGACTCACAGCTGTACAATACCTAAACCCTAACAATCACTCTCACTCATTGTCTCACAGACTCTCACTCAGTCACTCTCCTTTCTCACAAGTCAGAAGACACACGCATAGTGTCATGCTTCTCCCTCAGATCTCTCACTCTCCTCTTTCTCATGATACACTGCACACGTCGCCACCTACCGTTGTGTTCGCACAAATACCACACGTTGCCGTCGCCTCGCGTAGAGGAAGAATCACTGCAAATGCTGTCGTTTCCTCTTTTTTTCAGGTCAAGTCATCCTCCGTTTCTCAGGTGCACCGTTGTCTGCTTCTCAGCTGTCCTACTCGCTGTAGCTCTCCTGGTACTCATCCCTCAGTCACATCGCGTACTCCTTCTTAGTGTTTGTAGCATTTCTTTAAATTCTTTTTGTGTTTTATTCTGGTAATTTCTTTGTGTGTTATGTTCTGGTAATTTATTTCTTTATTTTGTTCTATTTTTGGTGATTGCCTCTTTTTTTATCTTCTTTTGTAGTGTTTACATTTGTTTTGCTAGTTGATTTTGGCTTCCAGTTTGAAAGTTCAATAATGTCAACTTTATATCGTGAGGTAACATTTTTATTTTGTAACACGTATCTTTCTAACAATTGATATATTGATTAATTGAGAAAAATAACATAAATTAATTAACTGTTCTAATGTTATTTGTTTAATTTTACTACTTGCTAATATGTTATAAGTTACTAATATTTATTGTATTTTTTGTTGTAGATCTTGAGCCAATTTCCCAACTAATAGGTGAGGAAGATACTGGTAATGAATCTAATTAGTAAATGAATATGTTATGTTGGATTTGCTTGCTGGATTGTGCAGCAATAGTATTATGAAGACTTGTGATGAATGTGTTTTTATTTTTATGTTGGATTTGCTTGCTGGATTTGTACTGCAACAATAGTTTTATGAATTTCTTTGGATTTATGCATGTTGGGTTTGTATGTTGGATTATTTTTTCTTATCTTTGTATGTTGGACACTTATTTTTCATGATTTATGTATGATGGGTTATTATTTTAGCTTTTACATTGTGCGGTGAAAGTTTTTTTTTTAATTTAAAAATCCGCAAATCTAAACCGATCCAAACCGCTTGTAATTGGATTGGATTGGATCAAATTTTTCTAAAAAAATCATCCAATCCAAACTACATTGCATATAAGATAAGTTTTCGGATCGGATAACTTTTTACCTTAAAACCGATTCAAACCGCACCGTGTACACCCCTAGCCCAAAAGGATGATCAAACTTAAGGAATCTACGATGACAATTAAATAATGAATTCTTACGCCATTATTGAGCCAAAATGACTTTGTATATTCCATAAAAATAGGACATGACATCTTGCCTTGAGTGAACCCCACCCGGCAACATCTCATATGTAGGAAAGTCATTGATGATCCACATCAATGCAGCATATATTTGAAAGTTTGTATTAGCTGAAATGTCATAGGTTTCTACTCCGACACTTCACAACTCATTCAACTCATCTACCAAAGGTTGCAAGAACACATCAATTTTAGTTTTAGAGTTGTTTGGACCAGGTATGATACAACTTAAAAAGAGTTAAGTATGATTTTGCTCCCCAACGTAGAGGCTGAAAATCGATTTCGTCTCCGACTTTTTTTTGCTACAAAATGGTCCCCCCAAAGTTTTAGTTTGTTTTAAAATTATCTTTTTTACCAATTTTATTTTGAGGGGGAGGGGGAGGGAAGGGAAGAAGGGGGAAGGGAAGCCGCACCGCCATACCGCCGCACCACCGCACCGCCGTCCTGCCACGCCCTGCTATCGTCCTCATCGCGAACCGCCGTCGTCCGTCGCCATCGAGCCCTGTCCTATTGCCACTGCTGGAGTGAAGTTCCGTCGCCATCGAGCCCTGTTGTTGCTTCTGCTTTTCTGCTTTCTACCTTCTGCTTCTACTTCTGCTTCTATTTTTGCTTTTGTTGTTGCTATTGTTGATTCACCCTTCACAATTGTTGATTCACCCTTCTAGTTCTGAGTTTTGTTATTCTGAGTTTTGACGGCGATGATGATGATTTTTTTGTTTTCTGAGTTCTGAGTTCTGAGTTCTGCATCTGTGTTCTTGTTTTTCTGGTTCTTATTTTTCTTAGTTCTTGATGATGATGATGATTTTCTGGTATTTCTTCTTCTGATGATGTTTCTGGGTTCTTCTTCTTCTTCTCTTCTTCTGGGTTTTTGTTGTTGTTGTTCTTCTGATTTCATTATCTTCTAGTTTTTGCTTTTGTTGTTATCCTTTTGCTGATTCTATTATCCAATTATTGTTGTTGTTATTGTGCTTCTGGTTGTTTATTTTATTGGTGTTGCTTCTGCTTCTGCTCCAACATCTGGTTCAGCTTCAACTTCTGGTTCTGTGTCAGTTGATTTTGGGGAAGAAGGGAGAAGGGCATTTTCGTCCGAAGGACGATTTTAAAACAAACTAAAACCTTAGGGACCATTTTGTAGCAAAAAAAGACCGGGGACAAAATCGATTTTTGTCCTCTACGTTGGGGACCAAAAATCATACTTAATCCTAATAACATGTATAGATCTTTCATACACATCTCGAGAGATAGATTATAGGAGTCACTGCAACAGGCCAGTAGGAGTATCGATTATCATAGTTAGAGTTCAGTGTAAATCCATCATAACATAACGCTAATCTTACATTTTGAGGTAGACAATTTAGAGTAAACGTAACTCTCAAACAGCGGTTGTATGACAGACTCTAACAGATGATCAAATCTAGCCACATCTGGGTTAGACTTTTTCTCGACATTTTTCAAAGCTTGAACACCAACTACATTGAAAACCATCTCATTATATCTCTCGTGGTTACCCTCCCAATTCACGCCTTCCATATTTGCTTCGCTAACCAAGTTAATCCTTCTTGAACAGTGTAAGACCTGTTGGCAATAGGTGCAGACCAATTGACCCTGCTCATCAACTTTTCCATACTCAATCCATACCCAATATCTATCTTTGAACCCATTACGATAAAGGTTCAGGGTTATATCCAAATACCCTAGCCACTTAGTTAGCCGACACTTATATCATGGACACCTAGATACCCCTTGAGACCTATAAGGTTCCATGTTGAGTACATACGCAACAAACTGATCGACCCCTTCAAAGAACTCAGGTTTTATTCCCTTTCATTGCTCGTTATTCCTATCATACATTCACAAACGATAACTTCGAATAATTTTGCCATAAACAACTTAGAATTTAACAAACAACACAACTTATTAAAATTTTTAAAAATTTTGGCAGAGTTTTGATTATAATTAACGACCTCCACCAAATATAATTTTCAAATTTTACAAACCAAACATGTCTTCAAACCAATTTAACGAAAATTCGGTAGAGTTTACTCGTAATTCTGAGACCTCCACAAAAAAAATTCTCAATTTTCATAGATGAAACAAATGCAAAGAAAAATTTAAACAAACAAACATTCAAGCAAACATCAAATCTTAGCCGTTCTAAGTGCGCATCCTCTTATTACTCCACAATTTTATAGCAAACAAGGATTTCAAAAAGGCGCCACTAAGCAATCTTCTCCTACCTCTGTCTTAAAACTCTATCTTAGAAAAAAGTAAGTCTATCATAAAACTTAAACAATTTAATATGTTTAGAGATTAAAAACCAACCTCAGCACTGCACGAACAACCCACTGATGACGGGAAATCGCATCCGCGCAAACTACCGGCAAGTATACCGGGTCGCATCAAGTAGTAAAACTCACAAGAGTGAGGTCGATCCTACAGAGAGTGATGGATCAAGCAACTTTAATGAGGTGATGAGTCTAGTCAAGCTAATATTGAAAGGAGTTTGGTGAAATTTAACTAACAGAATGTAAATTGCAGAATTCTAAAGTGCTGAAAGTAAATGGCAGAATGTAAATTGCTGAAACGTAAATGGCAAGAAACTTAAATTGCATGAAAAGTAAATTGCATGAAATGTAAATGGGGATTGGGTACTGGGAAATTAAAGGAAGCAGTAAATTCAAAGCAATTAATTGAAACTCAAGGCAATCAAAGTGAGAAATAATAAAGAGAAAGATTCATTAGGGATTGGAGATATCATAATCCCTTATAAATCAAATGGGTCTCAACTTCCTTCTCAATCATATGAGTAGATCTATGGCGGATTATAATTGATTGGATCCCAATTCCTTGGTAACCCAATCTCTCTAATCACAATCAATCTTGCCAATTCCTTGATCTAATTGTCATGAGAAGAGGTTAAGTGCATTCTCTTATCCATAAGCTACACAAATTTTCAAGACCTGAATTCCTCCCGAATAGTGTTGGTCAAGAGAATTGTGAAGGATAGAGCTCCAATTCTAATGCCCATGATTCCCCTTTCGAGGCTCACACAAGTATTCAATAGATTCAAACCCCCTTTCGGAGTGAGTGAATCTCAATAAGCATAGAAGATATCCTATAGCAATACAAGCGTATTGAGAAGAAGAAGATGTTCATTCAATCATGTGAATTACAATAGAGCTCCTTCCTTAATGAAGTTGGAGTTTAGTTGATCATCGCTCTAAGAACACTTGTAGGAAATTTAAATTGCATGAAAGTAAATCAAGCTCAATGTAAACTCAAATGTAAAAGTGTAAAGAAGAAGAACTGTATGAAATTTAATTTGCATAAGAGAAATTAAACTCAATACAAGCTGAAATGTAAAAATTGGATAAAAGAAAAGTGTATCTAAACTAAGAATCCTATGCTAAGCTCTTTGGAGTCTCTAATCCTCTAGCATTTAGAGCCTTTTTTTTAACTTCAAAAACTCTTCTATTTATACTCTTCTTCTCATCTTCAAAATGGGTCTTCAAGTACTTGGATGTGGGCCTTGGCCTTGATTGAAGCAGTTAGGAGTGACTCTTTTCTGATGTTGACATTGGGGTTAATTCACTAACGTTCATAAGCATGCATAGGTGCCATTTGGAATGAAATTGGCATTGGCGTTGGTACCCAACGTTTGTGCACAAACATTGGAACAAACGTTGTGAGCATGAGCCACTTTGGGCGTTACCACTAACGTTTGTACTCAACGTTGGTGCACCAACATTCGCCTAGTCACGCGTGCGCATCGTTTACTTGTATGCGACAAAGATATTTTTTAGCCATTTCACGCGTGCGCGTGGTGCGCAGAAATCGTGACGGTTCCATTCCTTGGTAACGGCGCTGAAAACTTTATACGCACGTTCATAATCTTAATTCTTTGTCACAACTTCGCACAACTGACCAGCAAGTGCACTGGGTCGTCCAAGTAATAAACCTTACGTGGGTAAGGGTCGATCCCACGGAGATTGTCGGCTTGAAGCAAGCTATGGTCACCTTGTAAATCTCAGTCAGGCGGATTCAAATGATATAGAGTTTTAATAATTAAAAGATAAATAAAACATAGATTAGGATAGAGATACTTATGTAATTCATTGGTGAGAATTTCAGACAAGCGTATAGAGATGCTTTCATTCCTCTGAACATCTGCTTTCCTGCTGTCTTCATCCAATCATTCCTACTCCTTTCCATGGCAAGCTGTATGTTGGGCATCACCGTTGTCAATGGCTACTTCCCGTCCTCTCAGTGAAAATGGTCCAAGATGCTCTGTCACGGCACGGCTATTCATCTGTCGGTTCTCGATCATACTGGAATAGGATCCATTGATCCTTTTGCGTTTGTCACTACGCCCAGCACTTGCGAGTTTTAAGCTCGTCACAGCCATCCCTTCCCAGATCCTACTCAGAATACCACAGACAAGGTTTAGACTTTCCGGATCTCAGGAATGGCCATCCATGGGTTCTAACTTATACCACGAAGACTCTAATATCTCGGACTCGGTCCCATGTATTAGATATCTAAGAGATATTCATTCTAGCTTGTTTGCTTGTAGAACGGAAGCGTTTGTCAGGCACGCGTTCATAAGTGAGAATGATGATGACTGTCACGATCACCACATCCATCATATTGAAGTGCGAATGAATATCTTAGAAGCGGAATATTTATTCTGGGGGTATGGGGGTTCCTCTGATCCTTGGGAGGCTTGGTATTACAGAAGACTTTTGGCGCTTCAGTTCCCTTAGGTCACGTCCCTGCTCCTCTTGTTCTTTAAGCATATGGGTCAGCATTTGACTCTGTTCCTTATGTTGTTTTATTATTTACTCCATAGCTTCCTGTATCTTGGTGACAGACGTCTCAAGATATTCCCAATATTCCGCTTGAGGAATCTCTGGAAGGAATTCCTGTGCTCTCTTCTTGATATGATCCTCCTGTGCTTGTTGTCTCTCCATTGATGCTTTGGTGATTGACTTTTCAATTAGATGGCTGGGTTGCCTCCCAGCAAGCGCTTCTTTATTGTCTTTAGCTGGACCTTGCTGAGCTTTTAATCTAGCTTCAGTCTTGAGCAGTCTTGCTCAATGTTGCCTTCAAGATAATGCTTGATTCTCTGTCCATTGACAATGAACTTCTTATCAGAATCAATATCCTGAAGCTCCACATAACCATATGGTGACACACTTGTAATTACGTATGGTCCCTTCCACCGGGATTTCAGTTTCCCGGGGAATAGCCTGAGTCTAGAGTTAAACAACAGGACCTTCTGTCCTGGTTCAAAGGTTCTAGATGACAGCTTTCTGTCATGCCACTTTTTTTATTTCTCTTTATAAAGCTTGGCATTTTCGAAAGCAGTGAATCTGAATTCCTCTAGCTCATTTAGCTGGAGCAATCGTTTTTCTCCTGCTA
>NC_029794.2:31084371-31090682 GCF_000816755.2 Arachis ipaensis | reverse complement strand
CAGGCACATTACATAGCCCAAATGGCATCCTTCTATAAGCAAACACTCCAGATGGACATGTGAATGCTGTTTTCTCTTGATACTGAGGATCTACTGCAATTTGGTTATAACCTAAATAGCCATCCAAAAAGCAGTAATAGTCATGACCTGCTTATCTTGGCTTTATATTCCTCAACCTTAGTGGTTAAAGAAGCCTTTTTAGAGGGGTTGTTATCAGCACTTGTGTGTGTCTGATCCCTCACTGGCAATTGAGTGCCAGAGTCAGAAGTTGGAGTGACGTTAGACGCCAGCTCACTGTCTGTTCCTGGCACCTGAACGCCAGAAATGTACCCATTTTGGGCGTTCAACGCTGGATTCTGCCCCACTTGGGCATTCAACGCCAAATTCTTGCCCATTTCTGGCGTTGAACGCCAATCCTGCCTTGTTTCTGGCGCTGAACGCCAGTTTTGGGCATGGTCTGGGCGTTCAGCACCAGAGAGAGAGAGAGAGTTAGTTAGGTAGTTTTGAAAAAGTTAAGAAACAAACAAAAAGTTAGTTAGTTAGTTGCAACAAATTTTGAAAAGATAAGAAGTTAGGAAGTTAGAAGAGATATTTTGAAAAGATATTTTTGAATTTAGTGAGGAGAGAGAAAAACAATAAGATAGTACAAGATTTAAAATTTTTAGATCTAATGCTCCTTGTTTTTGAAAATTTTGGAGCGAAAACACCAAGGAACACACCAAACTTAAAAATTTTAAGATCAAGACACAAGGAAAACTCAAGAACACTTTGAAGATTCATAAGAACACAAGAACATGAAGAAAGAACACCAAACTTAAAAATTTTTAGAAAACCACCAAAATTTTCGAAAACCAAGGGGGATTCAACAAGAAAACACCAAACTTAAAGTTTGGCACACAATTTAATAGAGAAAATATTATTTATGAAAAAGAAGGTTTTGAAAAGAGTATAAAAGATTCTAACCCAATTACCAAGAACACAGATTAACGCTCTAGCCAAATGAGTTATGGGAGTTTCGAAAATTTTAAGAAAGATTATTTTTGAAAACACCAAACTTAAAGTTTGGCACAGGATTTAATAGAAAAATTATTTTTGAAAAAGGTTTTAAAAAATTATGATAGCCAATTATCATGAACATAAACACCATGTTCTAATTAACTGAGCTATAATTTTAAAGTGTTTTAACAAGGGATAAATAATAAAAGACTCTAAACCAAAAAAAGAAAGATTTTTCCTAATCTAAGCAATAACAGCATCAGCAGTCCTTTTTCAGCCTGAATCAGATTTTTGCTCAGCTCCTTCAATTTCAGCCAGAAAAATACCTGAAATTACAGAAAAACACACAACTCATAGTAAAGTCCAGAAATATGAATTTTTCCTAAAAACTACTAGAAATATACTAAAAACTAACTAAAACATACTCTAAACTATATGAAATTATCCCCAAAAAGCGTATAAAATATCCGCTCATCAGTCACATAATCATCACATTCATCATGTTCTTGGGTGCGAATGGATATCTTAGAATAGGAATAAGCTTGAATTGAATAGAAAAATAGTAGTACTTTGTATTAATTCATGAGGAACAGCAGAGCTCCACACCTTAATCTATGGTGTGTAGAAACTCTACCGTTGAAAATACATAAGTGATGAAGGTCCAGGCATGGCCGAGAGGCCAGCCTCCATGATCTCAGAACTAAACGTCCAAAGATAGTAAAAATTTCTATTTATATTAAACTAGTTACTAGGGTTTACAGAAATGAGTAAATGATGCAGAAATTCACTTCCAGGGCCCACTTGGTGTGTGCATGGGCTGAGCATTGAGCTTTACAAGTGTAGAGGTCCTTCTTGGAGTTGAACGCCAGTTTGTAACCTGTTTCTGGCGTTTAACTCCACTTTGCAACCTGTTTCTGGCGTTTGACTCCAGAATGTAGCATGGAACTGGCGTTCAACGCCAGTTTACGTCGTCTATCCTTAATCAAAGTATGGACTATTATATATTGCTGGAAAGCCCTAGATGTTTACTTTCCAACGCAATTGAGCACGCGTCATTTGGAGTTCTGTAGCTCCATAAAATCCACTTTGAGTGCAGGGAGGTCAGAATCCAACAGCATCTGCAGTCCTTCTTCAACCTCTGAATCTGATTTTCGCTCAAGTCCCTCAATTTCAGCCAGAAAATACCTGAAATCACAGAAAAATACACAAACTCATAGTAAAGTCCAGAAATGTGATTTTTATTTAAAAACTAATAAAAATATACTAAAAACTAACTAAATCATACTAAAAACTATGTAAAAACAATGCCAAAAAGCGTATAAATTATCCGCTCATCAGCGCGTCGCCCACGCGTGCGCATGACTTGCTATTTTTCCATTTTCACGCGTACATGTTATCCATGCATACGCGTCATGTCAAATTTTTCCAACTCTTTTATCGAGGACGTTGGTGTGCAACGTTTGTGGCAACGTTTGCACACCAACGTTGTCCTAGTCACGCGTACGCGTCACCCACGCGTACGCGTGGAGTGTCAATTTCCAAGCAGCCAATTTTTCCGATGCATTCCTCTTGAAATTTTATTGAAGACGTTGGTGTTAACGTTGGTTCACCAACGTTGGGCACCCTTTTTGCATGCAACGTTGCAAGCAACGTTGGTGAGGCTTGGCACTTGGTGGGCAACGTTGGTGAGCCAACTTTGGCCTCCAACATTGCTCACTCTCTTCTTGTCAACGTTTGTAGCAATGTTGGTGAGCCAACTTTGGCCACCAATGTTGCTTCCTTTCTCCTCTAACAACGTTTGTGGCAACGTTGGTGAGCCAAATTTGGCCACCAACGTTGCTTGCTTGCTTCTTATCAACGTTTGTGGCAATGTTGGTGAGCTAACTTTGACCACCAACATTGTCTTCTCTGCTTCTTCCTTGCCTTTCCTCTACTTCTCCTCACCTATCATCAACCAAACAAATGCATCAAAGCCTTGCCATAATCACAAGATTTTGCCTCATTCATAGCATTAAACAATTCTTGCATAAATCTCATGAAAATGCACATAATTAACAATATTTGATTGACGCAAGGCATGCATATAATTCTCATCCAAATGCTTACTTATTGCCTAAGAAATGCATGAAAACCAAGTAAAACTAATGAAAAAGACTTGTGAAACTAGCCTAAGATGCCTAGGCATCACCTACGTATATTATCAATACGAACAACGCACGATCAAAGTTACACACATTCAAAAAGAAAATCCTAAAATAGAATTAAAGTTAAAAAAATATAAAAATTAATAATCAAAATTAATAACATTTGTCAAAATACTTATACAAATATTTTAGAAACATTTCTTAAAGCTTATAAAATTTAGTAAATTTACTAAACACTAATTACTCTAAATTAATTCAACAACAAACCCTAAATCAATCTTAACTAAACTCAATTTACTCTAAACTAATGAAAACCATAAACTGTATCCAAAATTAACCTAATTTAACAAAATTAATATATTAATCTATATCAAACCTTGATAAAAAAATTGAACTCTAAATACTCTATTCTAATTTAATTAATCTATATTAAACTAACATATTAACCTAATTTACTCTTGAATAAAAACATTAAAAAGATGGATGTCTTTATAAAACATGAATTTTGTTCGTCACTAACAAATATCAGATAGAAATTAGGAGAGAATAGAACAGTGATAGTTACGATGCTTTAGAGATGGGGCGGCAGTAGAGCTTCTCGCTAGCAATAATGGTGGCTGGTGGTGAGAGAAGAGAGAAGAGAGGATGGTGGAAAAAATTTTGGTCAAATTCGAATTCGAATTTTGGTCACATTTATCGTTGGATTTTTCGAGGAAAAAATTCGACGGTAAGATTGATTTCATTTATCAAAATGGTGTGTTCTATAAAATGAGTTACCGTCGAATTTTTTCGACCCTAAATCCGGCGGTACCGAGTACGCCAATTTAATTTAAATTCGCGCCATTAATTACTATCAGATTTTTTGGCGGAATTACCAATTTGATGGTATAGCCACCACTTCGACGAAATTACCATACTAACTGTCGTAAATTCCAATGGTAAAATTGCTGGTAAAACTAATGCGAAATCTGACAATTTTCAGCATATTTGATTTAGTATCGATGTCATTTTTCTTTTTTTTTACCATCGTCATTTTTTGTGTTCTATTTTTCTTTCTTATTCTTTATATACCATCCTTATTAATCTCCATTAATTAATAAACCACACTGTCACAAGCTCATCAACAGTAGTGAGTCAAGGCAAGTGGTCAACATTCCAACGCAGCATACACGTATGCTATACATCATGTAGCAACCATGCCCAACTTTTACAATTATAAGAATCAAAAGTTGGCAAAGAGAAAAGCTTATGAAAAGGAGTCGACTTCGTTATAAGTAGTAAAGTGTGTGTGTGTGTGGAGAAAAAAAATAACATAAAAGGACTAATAAGAATGTAATTCACGCGCACTAGCCACGAATATAAGAGATGGTCGTTTAGAGTGCGTTTGTGTCTAGAGACAAGATATTGAGATAGAAATGTAAAAATATAAAATTGTATTTGACAGATGAAATATAGATAAAAATATTATGTTCAAAAATATTGAATTAGTATATTTTGTGTTTATTATGATAGAAATGACACAAAAATACTAACAAAGAACAAGATCTATTTTTTAATTTTTTTATTATTTTTGTTAATTTTTATAATTATATTTTTTTATTATTATATTTTTTTCTAAATTTTTTAATAAAAAATAAAAATAAATTAGATATTATGGTCTCGAGACGAGTGAGGGTGATGGTTGCGTTGATTTTTGAATCTCCTGTTTCTGTTATTGCCCCCCATTTCACCTCACTTCAGCTGGGAAACCCGGCGCCGCGGCGTTTCGCGGTGTTCTGGTGCTTCTGCTATTCCATAGCTTCTTTACTTAAATACAAGGTTTTGAGAATTGGACCGGTCATCAAATTACTCTAGACACTGGTTTATTGGTTTATTAGTCCAATCGGTTCAACTGTAGTTTAACCGAAAAAATTATTTTAAATAAAATAATAAATAAATTATAAATAAACATTCTAAAATTATAGTTTAATATAAATCTTAAAATATCTTACTAATTTAAAACACTACAATGAGAATTTCAAATTTATCGATATCTCAGGATTTCAGGATTCACTACTCATAAATTACAATGCAGCAGATTATGTACATTTCAGGATTCACTTCTCATAAATTACAATGTAGCAGGATTATGTACATATACTACTACTGTTACACTAATCATTTACAAACTCAAACATTTCTGAATTCATTCAAAGCAAATTTAAGGCAACAACCACCTCTCAGTATCGTTGGTTTAGTACAATATCTGCAAAGAATTTCCCTTAAGATCCCTAAAATTCATGTGACAGTAACTACAAATAGTAAGACGTACAAAAAAATCTATCGTCGTACTATTCAGGCAGGGATCTTCATGCACCAATCAAAACATCCAAGATTATGGAATAGTATATCAATTTTCAAAAATATCATCTCATATTTTCATATAACATTGCGCAAATTTCACCACCAAAAAGAAAATTTCACATCGACTAATCATGGCAAAGCTCCGATCACTCTGATTCTTACAATAGCAATAGCAACAGCATCAGATTCCGCAATCAATCATCCAAAAACTAAATAAAATCAATCGCATAGTAAATTAATTGCAAGAAACCTCCGTATGGAAAATCAAATCCGAGCAAATATCACACAAAATTAAAACAACCAACAAATCAGTGTATCCAAGCAGCTTGCAGAACAATGCACAAAAATCGAAGTAGTATATAAAATGATAGAGTACGGAACTCATAGGAGGTGCAGTAGAGAAGCCAGCCAAGCGCCAAAACATTTTGAATTCTCAGAGGAGAAGGAAGAAAGAATCGGATCTGGCAGGGCGCAGAAACCTTAGTGCCTCGGGTTCCCAATTCGAATCAGGAACGTGGGAAACCCTAGAATCAAAAACAGGGGCTACAAGACGACGGCGAGCAGGACGAAGACGATGGAGGATGGACGCCAAGCGAGGAAGAAGAGAGTGAAGTGTGAACAAGGGGTTGAGAAGAACCACGGTTAGGAACGAAAGGGAGAGGGAGCACAAGTTGTGAGTTTGGGACAGGGGGAAGTAGGAAGTCGCGGAGGCGCTGACAACCACGATGGCGGTGGCGGAACCGGGCAGAAGAAGCTAGGAAAAGTTTGGGGTTTGTTTCTTCAGAGAATGACTTTGAAAGAGGGGTAGGTTTGGGGGAAGGAGAGAGC
>NC_029794.2:31063981-31084344 GCF_000816755.2 Arachis ipaensis | reverse complement strand
AATTAAAAAACCGGCCGATTTTCGGTTCCATCCAACTGACCAATTCCTGGCCAGTCCAGCAATTTTTAGACGGTTTTTATATTTACGATTTTAGACACTAAAGCAAACTATTTTTATTACCGATCCGATCCGATTTTCAAAACCATACTAATAAGTCATGAACATGGTAAATGTCAAATATTATCAAACGGTCTTTAATTAAATTTATCCGTTCTTTATTCAATTAAATAAATGAAAATAACTAAATATATAATAAAAATGGGTAAAAACAAAAATGATTAAAATGTTAAAATAAAAAATTAATTTAATTTGGTGAAAAATTAAAAAGTTAATTTAACTACGAGTGAGTTTGAGACTGTTATTTACCACATTATATATAAAAATTTAAAGATACTTTGCCGTGGAACTATAAAATGAAAACATCTGTGTTCGTGTAAAATTTATTAAATTGAGTTATGTTTAAGTATTATATTTAATTTAAGATAAATATAAAAATTGAAAAATANAGATGTGTTCGAAGTGGATCTGGGAGGGATAAGGAGAAAGAAAAAAGATATAATTAATATTGATAACTTATACGAATGCAGATGCAAGGGCAGAAATTAAATATAAAATTAGATGCGGCGGTAGTCCGCGCGTATATGCAAGTTAGTATGAAGCTAGATGTGGTGGTAGCTCGCACACATGCAAATGCAGAAACTTTAAAGAAAACACGAAAATGAAGAACTGAAAATTTTTTATTGAAGAAAATTGAAGAAAGAAAAGATAAGAGTAAAAGGCTTACAAAAGATTCTTAGAGCCTTTCTCTCTCATTTTTCTCTCTATTCTTGTGTTTCTAAAATTCTGCCTCTGAATGTTGCTAAAGCATGGTTTTATAAACCTAAAGATTTACTATTTCTACAGTTTAGGTAATGTTGACCTATACTATAGCTACAGTATCGGTTAATAATTTTACAAATTGAAATACAACATTTTGTGAATAACTCTAATCTTCTTGGAGATTAATTCTGAAGCAGTCATCTTCATTTTGATTATAATCACTGGAAGAGGTTGTTGAGGAGTTTGGATCTTGTTTTTCTTCTTGGTCTTCTTTAGTTTGAAGTAGTTGTAATATCTGCTGTAGATTTTTGGTAAATGACTCTTTGGATTGGGACCCTACAAGAGCTACTGCAATTTGGGCCTTTTGATTGAGAAAAACAGATATTTCTTGACCTTTTTCCTTGAGAATTTGAGGATGTTCTTTGAACCATTTCCTTACTTCGTCAGGAAGAGCCATGGTTGAATCAAATTGGGACCACCATTTGACATATGCATTCCTTTGGAGAATTGGTGGCGTTTTAGGATGATCTTGCTTGTCATACCTATATTGCCATGAGAATACACATGCCAATAAAAATGTAGAGAAGAACTTCAAGTCAACAGGGATATTGGATTCCTATTGGTCAAATTTTTTTATAAAAACTTTGAGCCCCTCATCAGCAAGTGGGGTAAAATTTCAGGTAGTGGGCCGAAATAATCCAACCACTGAGAAAACCAATTTGAAAAGTGATATTTAACATTTCTTTTGAAATAAATGAGCCAAGAGTGCCTGTTTTGTTTGTTTTGAAACCAGAAAATTCTTGTCCACGCATTCATGTAATCCCAATAAGAATACCCCATTGGGTTAAATGGTTGTGAAAATTTGGTAATACTGTTTGGGTTTTTTCCAAATTGAGTTGGGATAAGAACCTTTAGGATTTGGATTGTTGAGTGGGTTGTATTTGTGGAATCTTTGGAGTCTTTGTAATATTTTATTGATACCGAATCAAAATTTACGAGTATAAATTCATAGAATTGTCTTGTTTTGGTAAGGGTTGTTGGTTTAAAGTAAAATCCTGGTGGAAAAACTTTTGGGGTTATCTTATAAGGTGTTTTTTTCCCAAAATTCTGGTTCAATTAGTAAAATAGAGGATAACTTATTTTTTAAACTATATGTAGTTTGGGTTTTTGTAGGTTGAAGGTTTGGAAGATAGGTTTGGTTGGGTAATTTGGTTTTGGTAATGGCTTTGTCTTTTGGGTCTTGACAAATTGTTTGTTGGTTTGTTGCTTGGGTTAGTAAGTTTGAAATATCAATTTCATCATCTGAGCTGTCACATTTGTCAACCCAGGATTTATGATGTAGCTTTGTTAGCCCCGCATCTTGTAAGGCTAGTAGGGTTTGGATTGGAAAGGCATAGTCAGCTTTGGTCTGTTTAGCTGTTTGGGTGTTTTGTTGTTGAGTTGATGATTCAACTATATCTTTTAGCTGGGTAGATGACCCAGTTGGTTGTTGGGTTGATGAGGTAGGTTGGCGGGTAGATGACCCAGTTGGGGTACTTGACCCTGATCTTTTAATTGACCCTGGTAGGACTAGGTGAATGCCTCTGCCTTTTGAAGAGGCTAAAGATGCCTTTTTAGGCATTTGCATGTGATCCCTGCAAATATTCACGTGTAAGATAATCTGGGAGAGAGTTTGAGATTTCTTGAATGTATTCAATTTTAAAATAAAAAATGCTTAAAATTGCTTGCCAGCGAACAAAAATGTGTTTGAATGCAAGATTCTTTACATCTTTTTTGTAAAATGTCTTTGGCAGGCTTGCAATCTACCCTGACCAAAAGTTTTTGGTTCAATAAGTCAGATTAGAATTTGGAAATGTATAAAACAATTGTTAAAACTTCTTCTTTTATAGTGGAATAATTTTGTTGGAAAGTATCCAATGCTTAGAAGTAAATGCAATGATGCATTCTTTATTATTTAGCTTTTGTTTTAGGATACCACCATATCCTAAATCTGAGGCATCAGTTTCAACAATTTTGAAGGCTTTAGGAACAGGGAGGTAAAGCCAAAGGAGTTCTTTGACATAAAGTTTGAGTTGTTTGACAATCTTTATATGGTTATCTGTCCAATGAGAAAAATTTTTTCCCAGACGGTCATGAACAGGTTTGATAAGGGTGTTTAAATTTGGAATGAAGTCTACCACATAATTTAGGCAGCCAAGAAACCTTTGAAGTTGATGTTTCTCTAAAATGTGATCAGGGAATTTTTCTGCAAATTGGACAGCTCTATCTATCGGTGTAATTGTTCCTTGGTGAATCATGTGACCAAGAAAATGACTCTTAGTTTGGAATAAACTAATCTTTGATTTAGAAACTGCTAGACCATTATGCTTGATAGTATGCATAAAAGTTTTCATATGCTTAAAATGATCATGCAAGGATTGTGAGAAAATGAACACGTCATCTATGTAGACGATGGCAAAGTCAGAAAAAGGATTGAAAATATAATTCATAATTTTCTAGAATTTAGACGGGGCATTTTTCAAGCCAAAAGGTATCACATTCCATTTGTATTTTCCGAAAGACACGGTGAATACCGTTTTGTGTCTATCAACCTTATTAATCTGGATTTGCCAATACCTAGATTTCATGTCAAATTTTGAGAAAATGTTTGCTGGGTTCAGTTTATTTAATAAATCCTTTTTGTTTGGGATAGGATACCCAATCCACTGGAGAGCTTTATTTAGAGGCTTATAGTTGTAACCAGTATGGGGGTGTCTCTCTCTAATTCGGCTTGTTTGTTGACATAGAAAGCGGAATAAGACCATGGCTTTTTACTAGGCCTAATTAGCTTTTTATGCAAGAGATCTGTAATCTCCTTTTGACAGTATTGGAGGAGTTGTTTATTCATCTATATAGGTCTAGCTTTGTTGGAATTTGGCTTTTCTTGAAATTTTTTTCATAAGGGAGATCCACAATATGTTGTTTTCTATTCCAGAATGCGTGAGGCATGTAAGAATCAGAGTTTTCACGAATAAAATAATTTAAATGCCCAAATTAAGTTCCAGAAAGTTAGAATGAGAATTTGGGAATTTAAATATAATTTTTGGACTCAGTAGGTCTTTTCGAGTAAAAATGTATTTTCTACGAAAAACCATAAAAAACTGCGAACCGGTAGTTGAACCGGTCAAACCGGTTTAAGTCTTCCCGGTACTATACGAGAAAAAGTGAAAACAGTCGAAAACCTTAGAAAAATATTAGAAATGGAAAACCGGGTGTTAGTGTTAAAGGTTTGGCCCAAAGTTAGGCCGAATGGACTAAAAACGCTAACGGGTTGGACCGAGCCCAAGTTAGACCCAAGGTCCAACATATATAAGCTCATTAAATGAGCTTTTTAGCTCATTTCTCCCCCGAATGAAGAGAGGGGCGCAGCTGCCATGAAAGGAGAGGGAGAAGAAAGAACACTATTCACCTCCTCCTTCAAAGCTCCATAACTTTTGATCCGGAGTTCCGATTGATGAGCCATTTGCGGCCACGCGAAGCTCTTGATGAGCTCTTCCTTTTTATCTAAAGAAATTTGGTAAGATCTGTCGCTTCACACTCCAGTTTCTGTCCCTAACTTCCTGCGCGTTTTGGGTTTGGTTTCTTAGCAAGTTTTGTGATTTTGCTTGTTTAGGTGATCTCTAGTAGCGGATAATTGTTGGATTTTATCCCTAATCTCGTTGGATAAGGTAAGGTTCCACTAAACCCTTGTGTTTAGTCATTTTATGTATCTTAGGTTTTGATTTAGTATATATATGTGTTGTTAGTTTGAGCTTTGGTGTTTGTTGGAGTTGGTTGAGGCTTTGGATCAAGCTTGGTGGCTTCGTTTTAGTGTTTTGGTACATTTGGGAATCGGCCAAGGTATGGTTTCGGTTTTCTTTATGTAATATGTAATGTTTCTGGACACTTAGGCTAGTTGACCCTAAGATAGGTTGAATTGTGTGATTGTATGGTTAATGGTTCATAAATGTATGCTTGATGATGATTTGGGTGTTGTATGAATGGGTTTGAATATGATGATACATTTATCGTTTGATGATGATTATTGATGAGTTATGTTGGTGGGTGTTGAGATTGGAAGGTGGGTATTAATGATGATTTTGATTGTTGGTTGTTATTGATTAAGGTGGTTGATAATGATGGTTGGAAAAATTATTGATGTTAATGATGTATCATGATATTGATGAGAAAATGATGATTGGTGTTGTTGATGGGAATTGATTGATGTTGTAATGGTGTTGTGTAGAAGAAATTGGAATAATAATGATAATGATTATATGATTTGGTGATCATTGTTGGTATTTAATGATTGTGAAGGTTGATGATGAATGTGTAAATTATTGTTGTTGATGAGGGTTTGTGGATGTTGTTGATGATTGATGATGATTAATAGGGATGTCATTGTTGAATGAAGAGAATTAGGATTGTTATTGATATTTTGAATGTTGATAAGTTATGATGTTAATTGTGTGGAAATTGTGAAGTTGAGGTTTAGAATTGTGAATTTTGGATCATGGTTGAGTTATGGTGGAAATGTTGAGTGAATTACGTGTGGAAGTGATGGAAGTGTAATGGAATGGTAAGATGTTGTATGTGGTAGTGGTTTTGACGATTGGACAGGTTTGGTTTGGATTTGAGAATTGGTTGAATTGGAAGTTTTTGAGGTTTTTGGTAAAAGCTGGTTTTTAATAAACTTTGAAGGGTCATAACTTATTCCTCAGTTTTCAAAAGTTGTTGAAATTTGTTTAGAATTAAATTCCATTGAAAACTGTTCAAATCGACATAAAGTTTGTAAAATTTGGACTTTTGTAAAGGAAGTTATGATCATTCAAAGTTTGGTGTCAAAATCTGAAATTCTGCAGAGTTGCAGAATTTTGTGATTTCTGGTATGTGCGTACGCACAGCCTTGTGCGCACGCACACACCAAGGAAGTTTTACACCCCTGTGCGTACGCACACGTCCTGTTTCTCAAACTTAAACTTTGTTTTCAACTATTTCACTTTCCCAACAAGCTTGTAAGCTTCTGTGACACCATTTTAAGATTCTTGGGCTCAATTTTGGATGTTGGAACATGGGAAAGGTCCTAGGAGGTTTAATTTGGGTTTTACTTTAAAAAGTTAGCAAACAGAGGTTTAGGTTTCTGATGTAGTGAGGATGAGTTGGTTGAGAAAGAAGGAAGAGTGGTGAATATGGTGATTGATGCTAACAAAATTGAGATACTGATGAACTAAGGAGTTCGGAATGAAACTTATGACTTGATGATGGTTGTGATGAGTATGAGTGGAAGTGTGTTTAGAGGGGTGGCCTCTAAGATTGAATATGTAATTACGATATGCATTGTTCTCCGTCATAGGGGCTGTGGCAGTCTCCCGCCTACGTTCGGATGTGAGAGTTGAAGCTGGGCTTCTCACTCATATTTCTCGCAACCAGAGGAAGGTGGTAGGGCACGCTCCCTCGGAATATTTTCCTCTGAATGGAGAAGGTGGTAGGGCACTTATCCCTTGGAATTATTCCTCCTGAAAATACGATTTCTCTCTGATTGCAAGGTGGTAGGGCACTAACCCACGGAATCATGCGGCAACCAGAGGAAGGTGGTTGGGCACGCTCCCTTGGAATGTTTCCCTCTAAAAGGAGAAGGTGGTAGGGCACCCATCCCTCGGAATTATTTCTCCTTATGCGCAATAGAGAGACTAATCCGGGAGTTGTCGACCAGATTTTCTGTCTGGTTTGGCATTAACCGACATGTGATATCACAGCCAATAGGACAGACATTCATTATATGCATTTTCTATATGCTTGCTTGCTTTGTTTACTTGAGTTTGCCTAATTGTATAACATGCCTACTTTTTTCTTGAATTACTTGCTGTAAATGTATACTATCTGTGTTTTACTTGCTTGCTTTTATCTTGTGTTTGTCTGGTACTGAGGAGGTTAGGCAGGTGGTGGCAATGGGATCACACGGAGGTTAGGTTGGCGAATGCTGTGGGATACAGCGGTGTGATTAGCATTAGTTAGAATCCTTTAAGTTTAGAAAACACTGTTTATTGTTTAAGGTTTGCGTTAATTTATATTTTGTTTTAAGCTTGAATACCTGTATGCGATGTGAAGTTCTAGGACTGCCTTCGGCGTCTCGGAGCCTTGCATCTTACATCATTGGGCACTGTTACCATAATGAGAACCTCCGGTTCTCATTCCATACATTGTTATTATTTTTCAGATGCAGGTCGCAACCCACCACAATGAGTTGGGTGATGGTAGCAGAGCATAGGATCTTATTCTATTCTATTGTCATTTTGGTTATTTTTAACTTGTACTCTCCTTTTTGTATTTTGTTTTGCCTAGAGGCTTTTATTTGAGAGAACAAAACTTGTATAAGCCCTTTTGAATTACTGTCTTCTGGTTTTCTGTATATATGGCTAGCCGGCTTAAACTCCGTGAGCTGTGGCTATATTCTTATGATATTATGCTATGGTATTTTGCTATACTGTATTTATTTCTTGTGCTTTAAGTTAGTGGCTTCGCTAGTACGTTTTGCGCTTTTCAAATCCTATTTTTAAGCTATATCCTTCATCAGGCTCCTAAAATATATTATTTCCTTCTATATATAAATATGTATAAGTCTTTGGACCATCATAACATCTGATTAACCTTTTCTTTATGGCTAGAGGTAAGACTTAGGGTAATTGGGGTGTTACAAGGCAAATCTGAACATATTGTTTCTTGCATTTGTTGAAGAAGAGATTTAATCTATTGTTGGGTTTCAGATTTTTGTAACTGGATTTCAAGGGTCTTAAAAGAGACTTCTTCTTTTAAGAAGTTGATTTGATTGGCTTTGAATTGGAGGAGGTTGAGGGTTCTGTGAATGGGGGTTGAAACAAATTGAAAAGTTGTTGGGGTTCCTCCTAAGTAGGTGGTAATACCGTCGTATGAAATCATCAACAGGAAAATAGTTCTAATAAAGGATGATCCCAATATGACCTAATTTTTTAATCTTTTACAAGGAGGAAAGGGGTATTTATCCAAAGAAAGCCACTCTTAATGTCAGCATCAGAAAGTTTATACTTGATTTGTAAACGGTCACCGTTAGCAGTACTAAGGCGCTCTGAAGTTTTCTCAAAATATTTTGTTGGGACTAACCCTTCCAAAATACAATTTGAATCTGCACTTGTATCAAACAGAGCTATAGTTTCTAGTACAAAATCATGGATAACAATTTGAATATTGATATAGAATTTAATGACAGTTAACTGACTAACTAACCGCAGAATTTCTGTTATCTCATCTTCTTGATCATCCTTTGAGAGTTGAATAATTTGGTCCTCGACTGTAGTTTGAAAGGTTTGATTGTGAAAAATTTGATCATTTTGAGGTTCTTTCTTAGTGTATCAGAATCTTCCTCCAAAATATAAGATAAACAGTTCTGATGGTGTTGTTGTTGTTGTTTGATGAGATGGATCTCTTTTTTGAGAGTATTAATCTCATCTTGAAGATCCTGAATAGTTACAAGCTTAGAGACTTATTTTTTGAGTTTTTTGAAAATAGGTTTGACATCGTACTTGTTTTTTATAACCAAATTTTTGGATTTATTTTTGGTTTCTAAAGTTTGTTTGAGCTTTTGAAGAAAGTATTTTCTTTCTTCAGGGTTGGAGATAGTGTTTATGGCATTGAAAAGAAGATCTTATTCTTTTTTGATGACATTGACCTCGAAATACTCATCAGATGATAATGATATATCGTCATCTTGCTGAATATTGTTTAAATCCTCAGAAAATTCATGTTCTGATTCTTCTTCGGAGCTTTTGATAAGGAGGTTATTAATTTGCTCCTCAATCTGAGGATCAAGGTTGAGATTGTTCATCTTCCTCTTGAGTCTACAGTACTTTCTGATATGACATGGTTTTTTATAATTAAAATAGATAATCTGATTTTTGTGAGATTCCTTCTCCTTATCTTTCCTGTGTCTAGCGGGATTGTAATGTTTTCTGGGTTTTCATTGTCGTGGGTTTTGATCTGGCCAACGGTTTTTGTGGTAAGGCTGTTTTGGTTTTTGTTTACTACAGGAGAGTAAGCCAAACTGTTCATAAAAGGAACCTAAGTCTCTCTTGTTTTTGGCCTTTTCGTGGGCTAGTTGCCTTTGAATTTTATCGTCTTGACAAATTTTCAAGGCCACCTTTTGGATATACGAAATTAATTGTTTGTAACTTAAGAAATCATATGGAATAATCCCATCCGGAGTTAGGCTTCTGATTTTATCCCTTACGTTATCTCTCAGGGATTTTGGGAGTCCGGCTAAGAACTTTTTTTTTCAGAATGGTTGTTGGCTATCTTCTCTAGTGAAGACTCTTGTTAAGAAAGTATTTTTATACCATTTAAAGTTTGACAAGATTTTTCATTTAAGGTTGGATAAAAGCTCAGTAGACCGATCTTTCCATAAGGATGGGTCTCCTATGAAATGGTTTGCTATAGTAAAGCTCAAGGTGCTAATAGCATCTAAGATGGTTTCCCTATTCTCATTAAGAATAGGTTCACCATTATCATTGATTTTAACGACCGAAAAGATAGCATCTTTTTTATCATTAATGAGATAATTATCCCACCAACTTTTAAGTTGTCCTGAAAATCCTGACACAATAACATTTATTATTGCTTCTTTGGAATTTTCATGGACAGTTTGATAGGTCGTACAAACCATTGTCATATGTTGTAGCATATGCATAATGTTGTATTCAGTTTTTCCACCTATGTTTCATTCATAGACGTTGTTTGTATTAAAGCTGTTGAAGCCTAACTCTCTATCTTCCAAAGCTAGTTTAGGAGTAGTAGTTTGGAGAAGATAGTGTGGATGAGGTTTAGTAAGAATTTTCCATTTTATAATGGAGGTGGTCATGATAGGATTGACTATAGGTGAATCTAAGCCATCTTCAAAGTCTGGCGACTCTTCTTGAATAACATTGATGGATGTTTTAGCTGACTACCTAGTAACTCTTGTGGATGATTTTGTGGTTTGAGTAGTTTTAGGGATGGTCATTGATAAACCCATATTTTATGATATATTTTGTGCCTAATTTAAGTGATTTATTCAATCATTCACTCACTTATTCATGTTAATTGCATGGTTTTACTTTTCCTTCCTTATTATGTGATGTATGTGAAAAATATGTTTCCTATGCTTTAAAAGTAATTATTTTAATTACCCTTTATTTCCATTCGATGCCGTGATTCGTGTGTTGAGTAGTTTCAGATCTTCTAAGGCAGGAATGACTTAAAGGATGGAAAGGAAACATACAAAAATGGAAGGAAAGCATAAAACGGAGTTTTTGGAGAAACTGGCAGTGACGCGACCGCGTGATTGACGCGGACGCATGACTGAAGCGACCGCGTGATAAGGAAAACTCCAGATGACGCGACCGCATGACCCACGCGGACGCGTGACAAAGGCCACGCACCAGAAATTACAGAAAACGCTTCCAGCGATTTCCGAAGCCCTTTTTGGCCCAAATCCAAGTCCAGAAGGCACAGATCAGAGGTTATGAAGTGGGGGAATGCATCCATTCAGGGAGAATCTCCAATTAGTTACTTTTCATGATTTAGATGTAGTTTTTAGGGAGAGGTTCTCTCCTCTCTCTTTTAGGATTTAGAATTAGGATTTCTTTTGCTTTCAGGATTATCTCTTTTTATCAGACTTGAGAAGATGACCCGAGGTTTAAATACTTCGGTTATTCAATTTTTAAGGGGTTTGTTACTTGTGACAACCAAAACGTTTGTACGAAAGGATTTCTGTTGGTTTAGAAACTATATCTATAACGCGACTATTTTTATAAAATTCTTTACTTGAAAAAATCTTAACGTCAAAATGGCGCCGTTGCCGGGGAACTGCAATCGTGTGCCTTATTATTGGTTATTGTAAATATTTTTCTTTTACTTGTTTATTTGTCTTTTTTTTTCTCCTTTTATTTCCATTAGCTACTATGAATTCTCACCTCTCTCGCTTTGAGTTTGGTTCTAATATTGTTGAAAGGAGTGAAAGTTATAACAGGAACATGCATCAAGGTCAGAGCAATCAAAGATGGATGGAGCCAAGAGGATCTGATCAACCCTTTAGGCAACAACACCCTCCAAGATATCATGGACAAAGACCATTCTACAATGCATACCAAGCCAATAGACATGGTGGACAACCTTGTAGTTACCAACAAGCCCCACCCTGTGCTTATAGGCCATCCTCTCAACATAACTTCGAACCACCACACTCACAAGCTCCTTTTCACCATTCACCACCATATGATCCTCATTTATCCCAATTCCAATCCAATTACTCCCAAACACCACCACTTTCCCATGTACCACATCCAAATCTATCACCCCGAGAATCAGAGGTTCGCCTATTTCTCTCAACCTCCCGTTTATGACTTAAGTGACGAGGAAGACATAGAAGGCTTTGATCAGGACATGGATGCATTTGAAGAAGTCTGCAAGGAAGTGAAGAAATTCACAGAAGACCACAAGGGAGTAGAACTTACAGAACCACTG
This sequence comes from Arachis ipaensis, assembly GCF_000816755.2. Classification (NCBI taxonomy): domain Eukaryota; kingdom Viridiplantae; phylum Streptophyta; class Magnoliopsida; order Fabales; family Fabaceae; genus Arachis; species Arachis ipaensis. Next base: position 31,072,977 of record NC_029794.2, on the reverse strand, counting down.
GAAACACCCATCCCAAGGCCATTACCACCCAATACAAGCTTCAAGTGGGTACAATCCTTGACCTTTAGCTTTATTTTTCCACTTGAATATGGGTTGCTTGAAACAGATGGCCAGCTTAGAGCTCTCTGCGGCTTTAAGAGTAAGAGGGAAATGGCTCGTACTCAGAGCTGGTGCACAAGGTTCAATAAGGTTCCACGCTTCAACTCGAAGTGCACGGATTGGCATCATGATCAATCGAATGGATCTCGGAAAACGTTTGGTCATCTTGGTGAGAATCTAATTTTTAAACCGCCCGAATGGAAAAATATAGATCAAGACAAAGGCGGATTTAAAAGCAAAGTTTGGGATCCTGGAATCTATTCTGACATTCGTCATCCCGGGAGCCTGAGAATCTGTTTGAAGCTGCTCAGAAGCTTTACATGCCTAGTTTGGGACCCCGGAGGCTATTGGCATTCCAAGCATTGGTGGAGATTTCTGGATGAATTTAAACATAAGCCGCCCTAACAGGAAGCTCATCCAATGTCCAACTTAAGGACTTTAACTAAAAGTGCTAGGTGGGAGACAACCCACCATGGTATGGTCGTTTCTTTTTCAGTTTTATTTCGTGTTATTTATTTTTATTTCCTTTTCAATTGAACCTGAATATTATTCACTCGCATTGCATACTGCATAATTGCATACCTGCATAAAAAAAAGAAAAAAAAAAGAGAAAGGGCGCACGACGCGACCGCATCACTCATGCGATCGCGTCAGTTGCGAAAAACATTTCCCACGCGTCCGCATCATTCACGTGGCCGCGTGACCTAGAAATCGGCGTAAGGATCAAACGCCCAGAAAGTTGGGCTAGAAACGTGCGGCCGTTGTGCGTTTCGCACAAAACGACCCACGCGGTCGCGTCCTTGACGCGATCGCGTCACTTGCACAATACCAATCCCACATGACAGCGTGAGCGACGCGATCGCGTCGCGTGGATTGCACAACACCCCAAAGGAGACAGAGAGTTGCACTGAAACGACGCTGGAATTGTGCGTTTAGCACAAATTCCAGTGACGCGGTCGCATGCCTCACGCGACCGTGTCATTCATCCTTTCACCCATTCCATGCGATCGCATCACTCACGCGATCGCGTCAACCCCTATTCCACCCTAGCCACGCGACCGCGTGCCTCACGCGATCGCGTGGATTCAAATTTATTAACCCCCTGTGACGCGAACCCTACCCCATCGCGCCCCGCAACCCCTTTCTTCTTCCTCTTATCTGCAACCCTTGCTGCTCCTCCACCGCCTGCGCCACCCTACTTCACCGCACCACCGTACCCGAACACCCCCTGCCTCCGAACAACCACCGCCGCGCCAACCACCCTCACCGCCGCGTCAGCCGCTACCAGCACCATCCCCCAGCCATCTCTCTACCCCACTTTCATTCATACGCCTACCAGGTTCCGCCGAACGCCACCCTTCTTTCAATTCCTAGCTAATTACATATTTTTCTATTTATGTTCATAATTAGGCTAGTTAGATATGCATGTTGTAGTGGATTCTAGGTGGTTAGGTAGCCTAGGATGTGGTTAGTGGATTTAGGCCTGATTAATTGTGCTGTTCATGCTACTTACTTTATACTTTTTGCAATTCTGCTGTTGCTGTGATCTACGTATTGTTCATATGCTGTTCTTACTATGCATGCTGCTACTGCGAATGTTCCTTCATGTTCATCTTATTTATATCTATTTTCTGTTTGTTTTATTTTATATGAACTATTCTGTTGCTATTTATTTTCCGGGAACATCCAATTTTAGCTGGAATGCTACCCAATTTTCTGTAAACTGTTTTGTTTCCATTCATGTCTTGGTTTTGGCACTTTGAACTCTGCTTTTCTTTGCTTCTACCAAACCAATTCATGAATACCAGGACAAGCTTTCTTATTATTTTCGATTTCCTGGTTCATAATCTGCATTTTTGATGTTTAGATTCTAATTTTTGCTATTTCTATATCTATCTGAATCATCATCAACCTGATTTCCTTGTTTGGATATGAGTTAACTGTAGCTTCTAATTGTGAATGCTTGATTAGAAAATGATCATCACGCTACTTACTCTGACTTTCTTTTTCCTACCTCACTGATTTCAAACTTCCTTACCTCTTTTTCATTCTTAACCTACTTACTTTTCAAAACATCTCTTCTGGTTTTTCACTATTCTCTTTAACCTTCTGACCAAGGCATGATGATAATTTTTCCTAATTAACATGAATTCTAATACATTTTGGATTGTGAATTTTTCTTCTCGGACTTTTAACTCCTATACAATCCTTAATGCACATTTACTTAACTCATTTTCATCATTCTACTGCTCCTTTGCCATTATGTGCTTCTTTTGTTATTTACCTACTTGTTTTCCTATTTTTATTATATCCTTGATTTCTGTTTTTCAGGATGTCTGACACCCAAAGAAAAGGAAAAGGAAAGGCAACAACTGGCAAACGAAAAAGAGGAGAATCCTCTATGTCCATCCTGGACATCATGCATGATGACTCCTGGCGGGAGAAACACTTCACCACGCAGGAGAAGGCTGACCAGCTACTCCCTGCTACTGATCCCATCAAGTTTGCAAACAAATACTGCGAGTTAAAGTATCCAGTGTTTGCAACCTCCAGGAACCTGTACCTGGAGCGGACTCTGAAAATTCCGAAAGAACTCCAGCAATACACCTCTGATCAAATCAAACAAAGAGGCTGGTTCTTCCTGGAGAGAAACTGACTGAGGTCAATGTATCTTGGGTAAGAGAGTTTTATTGCAATTACTTCAAAACTTCCCTAGATGCAGTGAACCTAAGAGGGAAGCAGATACTGGTCACTGAAGAGGCCATTGAGGATATTCTAAAGCTTCTGCCTAAATCTGATCAGCCAGATGATTATCAAAAGGCTGAGGAGGACATGCGCTTCATGAAGTTTGACTAGGATGCCGTCAAGGCAAGGATAGCCCTTGACCCGACTGTTCCATGAATCATGGGTCAGAACACCACCATGCCTAAGGGAATCAAGTGGATTTACTTAAATGATGAGACTCGGCTATGGCATCAGATCTTGAGCAACTTTGTTATGCCGAGTACCCATGAGACAGAGCTACCTGCCGCTATGATCACCCTCCTATGGTGTGTGATGGAGGGTAAGGACCTGTACCTGCCACGCTTCATCCGGTACTACATGGCCAGGGTCCACGTCCAAGGCACTCTCCCCTTCCCATATCTGATTACACAGCTAGGCCGTCGAGCTGACGTGCCTTGGGAGGATGCTGATGAGAGGCCACCTGCTGCAGAATGCAAGAAGATTATCCCTCACAGCAGGAACTTTCTGGCTTTGGGCTACAGACCTCCATTCCTCACAGCTCCTGGTGAGACAGCCACACCATCTGCTGGCCTCTCTTCCTCTACAGCTACCCCAGCTACCCCTGCTACCACCACTGCACCTCCAACTGCCTCAGAGCTGGTTTATCACCTAGTACACCGCCTGTTTCATCAGCTAGACCAGATGGAGCACCGCAACCGGTGCCGATATGAGAGATCTGAGCGTCGCAGCAAGCGACGCTATGAGCACCTGAAGCTGATGATACGATCTGGCGGCGACATCCCCTCCGAGCCTGACACGCCATCAGAGCCATCTGAGGAGGAGGCGGATGATCACGAGGCGGAGACCCATCCACAGAGAGAGGCTGTGCAGGTAGGCACGGAGCAGGCTGCATCACAACAGGAGGCCCCGCCTCAGATTCAGGCTGCAGACCCAGAGATCCCTATTCAGTCAGCACTTCCTCTACAGCAGGCAGATCCTCAGACCACCACCACAGAGACTCCGGCTGCCCATCCTTCCAGTGATGACACCCCTTCACACCCTGCTTGAGTGAGCATCAGGGACGATGCTTCATTTTAAGTGTGGGGAGGTCGCCATCTCTAGCGTATTTTTTTGGTGACCACTACAGACTCTTTTACTTTATTTTGCTACTTTTCTGTATTTTTCTTTTTATTTTTTTATTTTCTCAGTATTTATACATTGCTATTTTCATGTATTTTTACTATATTTCTGCATGTTGTACTTTAGTTCATATTTTAGCCATTTAGTTTAGTTGCAATTCTAACTTATTAGTTATAGAAAATATGGATTAATTAGTATAGTTTACCCTTTTTAGCATAAGATAACTTAGTTTAAATTGAAAATATAAAAAGGAAGTAAACTAGAGACTTTAACATAATAAAAACAATCCACACACCTTGTATATAATATTACATGTTAGTTAGTTAACAACATTTCATCAAGGAGAAACACTAAAACTTTAAAGCCACCTTAAGATTTACATTGAGAATAATGGGAACTCTTAATTTTTACTTGCATGACATATATAACTGATATATGATTTTTGAGTTGGAGAACACACAGCCTGTGAGTTTTGAGCTTAATTGTATGGTTACATTCAAACCATAATTTTTATTTCTATGTGTTCCGCCCTTATTTTTTATTCTGGTGTTCTTTACTTTGTTTTAATCTATATGTCCGATTATAGAATATAGATACATACCAAGAAAGTGATTGAGGCCATTATTTGATTCTAGCTTACTTATCCCAAATTAACCTACCTTTTACATCACCCTTGTTAGCCCCATTGAGCCTTTAAATCCCCTCTTATTCTACAAACCGCAATGCACATGGGACAAAATTAAAACTAATGCATGAGCATGTAACATCAAAAGTGGAAAATTTGGGTGAATAGGTAAAGAAATTCTTGCTTTACAAAGTATGTATGTTAGGTGAGATCTTAGACTAATCAAGGATTCACTTATTAGCTCACTTAGCCTTATACATATACCCTTACCTTTACCTTGGCCCCATTACAACCTTAATTAAAGGCCTCATGATTTTTGTATGCCTATATTCTATAATTGTTGATTGGTTAGATGAAGAACAAAGTTATGGAAAGTAAGGATAAAAAGAAGAATAGAGTAATTAACCCAATAAACACTGTGTGACTAGAGAGTAAACACAAAATCCAGTGAGGATTCAATAGCTCATCAACATATATCTCTGCTTAAATTGCTAATTGTCTTGCAAGTTTGTAAAATATTTTTCTTTCCCATCTCAATTGTAAAAGTGCCTTATCATTATCTATGGTTTGGCTATGCATATATGATTTCTTGAGAATGTAAATTAATTTAACTACATATAAGCTTTATATATAAGTGAATAAAATTTAGAATTGCATGATTCATTTAGGTAGTTGCATTTAGAATAGATTGCATTGCATAAGATTCCACCACTTCAACCTTACCTTGCTCTTTATCTTGGATTTAGCATGAGGACATGCTATTGTTTAAGTGTGGGGAGGTTGATAAACCCATATTTTATGATATATTTTGTGCCTAATTTAAGTGATTTATTCAATTCTTCACTCACTTATTCATGTTAATTGCATGGTTTTACTTTCCCTTCCTTATTATGTGATGTATGTGAAAAACATGTTTCCTATGCTTTAAAAGTAATTATTTTAATTACCCTTTATTTCCATTCGATGCCGTGATTCATGTGTTGAGTAGTTTCAGATATTCTAAGGCAGGAATGACTTAAAGGATGGAAAGGAAACATAAAAAAATGGAAGGAAAGCATAAAACAGAGTTTTTGGAGAAACTGGCAGTGACACGACCGCGTGATTGACACGATCGCGCGCCTTAAGCGAAACGCATATGACGCGGACGCATGACTGAAGCGACCGCGTGATAAGGAAAACTCCAGATGACGCGACCGCGTGACCCACGCGGACGCGTGACAAAGGCCACGCACCAGAAATTACAGAAAACGCTCCCAGCAATTTCTGAAGCCCTTTTTGGCCCGAATCCAAGTCCAGAAAGCACAGATCAGAGGTTATGAAGTGGGGGAATGCATCCATTCAGGGAGAATCTCCAATTATTCCAATCTTTCCTTAGGGATTAACTAGGATTTGAAGATCAAACTAATTAGTCACTTGACCTTTCTTTGCTTTAAGTAAAGGCTAACTAAGTGGAATTAAGATTCAATCTTCATCATCATTGATAAGGATAACTAGAATAGGACTTCTAATTTCTCATACCTTGCCAAAAGTTTATTTTACAGTTATTTAATTATTTTACCTGCCATTTAAATTACTTGTTCCTCATCTTCAAAACCCCAATTTACAATCTTCATAACCAATAATAAGAACATACTTCCCTGCAGTTCCTTGAGAAGACGACCCGAGATTTAAATACTTCGGTTATCAATTTTTAAGGGGTTTGTTACTTGTGACAACCAAAATGTTTGTACGAAAGAATTTCTGTTGGTTTAGAAACTATATATACAACGCGACTATTTTTATAAAATTCTTTACTAGCAAAAATCCTAACATCAGTCATTTGACTGAAGAGATTATCTATTTTGTGTTAAGTTCAGAAGTTCCTGATTCTTGTTTCAAAATAGAAGATTTGAGATTTTGTCTAATTTTTTGACTTATCTTAAAAGGTTTAAACAGAGGGTTTTCAAGGGTTTAGAGGCTTCATGTGTACTGGCATTTGTGGAGCTAAGTTTTTGTCCTAGAGTTTGGAAATATTTATTGGTATAATTGGCCTATTACATGATCTTGATATCTTTAGGCCCAATGGATTCGTCGATATTTTTTGTTTTGAAGGTTGAAGCCATAGGCTTTGTTTAGAATCTAGGTTATTTGTAAGGATGAACTTTCTTGTTGGGGGAAATTTGGACTTAACTAATTACCCCCTCCTGGATTTTCCAAGTTGTTATGACATTCGTAGAATGACATGTACTTATGTCTTCTTTAAAAGGATAATCTGTATTGTTTTTTATGCTATATTCATGGAACCATTCGAAAAACGGAATATGCATTTTGGCTTGATTGAGGAAATGATAATATTCTTATCTAAAATGTGAAATTTTAGGTGCCTTAAAGGTTTGTAAATACCATCTCCTCTGAAGTTTCCACTCTTCAGAGTTGACTTTTTATGCAAGGCATCCCTGTTTATAACAAATTTTTCAATTGACATGGACATCATTATTTAAAGAAGAATATATTGGTGATTGAATAGACTGTTCGTCTATATCCTCTTCCTTTTGGTAAATGGGTCTTGGAATACTAGAATTTGTTTGTAACCCTCTAAGGTTAATTTCGGAGTTGGTTGTCCTAACATGTGAATTAGGAATAGAGGAATGAGATCTTATAGAGAAAGATCTCCTTGCGGACGCGAAGTCAGATCTGTAGGTAGAGGTGGCTTCGGTCCTTGAGGAAAATGAATTTCTCCTGTCAAAAAAGATTTCCACCTTTCCGGTTTCATCCTGTTTAATTTTTTGTAATTGGGGGGCTTATCTAAGCAAAGTAGGAATGACTCTTTCTATGGCCCAAGAATCAGGGAGATCAATTTCATCCCATTTGATAAGGCGAGGTAGAGTAACATTTGCTTTTGTCATATCCGTGATAAACAAAGTTGTCTTATGGTCGGTTGTTTTTTAGAGGACTCTGAAGTTATAAGTATTCATGACTTTATTCTGAATCCTATAGATTAAAGCTGCAGGAATGGATCCTTCCTTCATGTCAAGACCATGAAGTCGGATGTTAAGAAAGACTGAGTCTAAGATATTTCTATCTAACAAACTCACAATTTTATTGGGGAAACAGTTGAAATAGACCAGACCGTGTCCTAGATTGGTTTCAACAGTTCCTATGAGGGAATCATAGAAATTATTATGCCTAACATCTCTTAGACACATGAGAATGGACGCATTTAAACATTCTCTAATGAGTGGTTTAACTGCAACTTGGACACATCCTATATGAAGATATTTATATTTGCGGATATGTTCTTGAATAGATTGTTTGTTTAAAAAGGTGGAATTTCTCACCGGACTCAGGTTCTAGAGGAATGTATGTTGTTTTCGGCAGTTTTGATAATATAATCAGATTTGTCGGCACGCTTGGTTTCTTCGAGAACATATAGTTCATCCTGGGGAATGTTTGGTATTTCCCAATTGTCTATAGTTTAATTAATATCTTCAAAGCAGACTTTTTCCTCGAAGATATTATGTTTTGGAGAGAGTTCCTCAGGTCGAGTCACTTTCTCCAAAAAAATGTTGGATTTTGTGTGGGATGGAGAAGGACTGTGTGTAAAACGACGAGAGAGGGAGCGGAAGAAAGACATATTATAAACTTACTGATATCATTGCCCTCCTTTGGTTCCGTAAAAAAATGCTGATTAACATTAAACTAGCACTCAACCAATGAATATTGGATTTTAACTCTTTTTTTTTCAAATACCTAATTTTCCAAATCCATAGCCACCAGAGATTTTTAGTGTTTTGTTCTTATCATTTACAGAAAAACAACCGAATTAGCCTTACTGCCCAAACATCGAGTCTTACTGCTACCACCTTATAAATGATAAGAAGAAACAATCTGTACTTTTAGATTTGAGAATTTGCTTTACGATATTTACAAAAGAAACATAAACAGTCATAAAAGTAAAAAGGATTCCAGTATTCATATAGATTAGAACTAGTATAATGTTAATAAGAACCTTCCTACTTCCCCATCAGGCTCTGATACCAGATGAATATGATATATCATATCATATTTATCTATTAAAATTTTTTTATCTTCCAATCCTGAGTTTTTGTGACAATAATGTAACCCTAAAATTTTTTTACACTAGTGTATAAAAATTATTCTCTTATGCTATTCGTTTTAAAAAGGCAGTCAATATTTGAAACTTTATAACAAAAGAATAGACGTACATTCGAATAAGAATAAATAGGCACAACCACTAATATGATTTATTAAGTTAAAGGGTAGCACTTTAATTATTCTTTTTACCTTTTGAGGTTGAATTATTCTTCGGCAGGAAAAATTTTGATTTGATAAAATTTTTATTTTTTAAAAATATATAAAAAATAATTTTTAAAAGATAATTTTTTTTTTAAATTATAGGATCTAGTTT
>NC_029794.2:31014775-31063898 GCF_000816755.2 Arachis ipaensis | reverse complement strand
TATTTTTAAAAGCTACAAATATAAATACATAATCTTTTTAATTTATCAAACACAAAATAAAAAACCTATGCCTTATAATTTTAAAAAGTACAAACACCTCTTCAAAAATTTTACCAAATCAAATTCAAATATATCCATATAAAAATAAGAGACATATATCGTGTAACTATTCAACTCCCATAATTGGAAAAACAAAACTGAGAATATCATTTTATTGAAAATTCTGATTAAAAAAATGGAAATAGAGGTTAACATGCATTTAAAGCTCTTTATTACCTTATTGATCAAGGTCAAATAATTGAGATCCTAACAGTAGAACGACGCATGTATTTATGTTGTTTAATTTATCCAATATAATTATGGGAGTGTGAACTATTGGACTTCTTCTCTTGTATATAATCTTCCATTTATATAGTTGATTGTGTACTAAAAATATAAACCTTTTTTTGTACATAAATAATTTTAAGAATGACCTATAAACATGGTCAAACAAGAGTCAAGTTCCTCCTAAAGGTATTGGGTAAAAGGATGGAACCCAAAAGAACACCTTGAGGAGTTGAATTTTTCTTCAGTGGGAACTAAATTGGTGGAAGTGGATTAGTTGGATTTGGAGTGTAAAGAGCGTCATCTAGTTGAAAGAAACCAAACTAGATGTCCATTCACTAATGTCACGTGTCATGAGCTTTAGTTTAACTTGTGGGAATCAACTTCCTACCTTTTCAGTTGACAAGACTTAAAGTGATCGGAATACCTAAAAATATTTTGGGCAAAAGGAGTAAATCAAATGTCAGACTATAACCATTGGACAATAGATTTTCTCTTCATCATGGTTTTACACTATAAAAAGGACCTCAAGCCACCTCTTTAAGGCAAAGCTTCTTTTCTGAAAACCTGGACCTTCTCCTAGACCTTTCTTATTCTTGAAGCTGAGAAGCTAGAAAATCCATCTTTTTCTCTCTCCAAAATTTCTCTCACTATACTTCATTTCATTTATCCCCTTCACGAGTAAAAACTGGCATTCGGGTGTTCCACCAGAACACTTGACAACCATTAACCAGCCCCTGTCCACTTTAAACAAAGCTCATTCATCCTCTTATGACATTCATGGAGGTCTCAACACTTGTTCTCCACCTCTATTTCTCACCATCAGTTCTTGTATTGCTTATTCGTCATTAATAGAAGTATTTTCCTCACAAGTATACTTACCCTGAATCTCTCTTCTTAACCATTATTTTTCACTTAATCTATTTTTCAGAAAACTCACCCGAATCACTTGGCGACTCCACTGGGGAGGAACACTTTGACGTGATGGCTGAATCTAGCAATACTCATCCTGGGCAGAATCGACCACCTAAGCGACGCTCAATAACACCTCAGAACCTCAACCTCAGCTTGGGATCACCTCAAGATGAGGACGGGCATAACCAAGAAGAAGAACACATGGAGCAGCAGAATCTGGGTGCGGGAGGAGAAGGAGCTCATGCCTACGCGAATTTGTTCACACTCCATGCTGGAGCTATATGATAGATAAATATACAAATATGCAAGCTTTGATCACAGAAATTATTGCTAGAGATCAAACGAGATATAGAACCCCCTCACCACCTCCATTCGCGAATCAGGAGAATATGGAGGAAGACGAGAACACCCCAGTCACTCGTAGGGAGTTGGCGCATATTCTAAAGGGGAAAGGAGAAGCAAGTGAACCCGCTTGGGAGATAAGTCCACCATTCAGGCATTACATTTTGGCAAAACCATACCCTAAGAGGTACCAACCACATACCTTTCGTAAATTTGATGGTACCGAAAGTGCCAAAGAACACATCCTGTCATTCTTGGATGATCTCGGGGTGTTTAGGAACTACCAGGGGCTCAAGATCAAGGAGTTCTCAAAATCACTGACAGGAAGGGCGTTCACGTGGTATTGCAAGTTGAAAGCCAATAGCATCAACACCTGGGAGCAATTAGTGATGGAGTTCTGCAACAACTCTCTATACACATCATGGACCTGGGGAGAGTGAAACAAAGACAAGGAGAAGGATTAGTAGCATTCATCAAGAGATACAGAGATCAAGCTTTACTTTGTATAGACACTCTCCCAGAGCCACAATTGGTGTACGGGTGTATTAGAAATGTGGAAGATGGATCCTAAATTTATCTTTCTATGAGCAACATAAACACTTTTTCTGAGCTCTTAAAGAGAGCATCTAACATAGCCAAGGCAATGAGGCACAATGGAAGGAGATCTAAAGAATTTTCCCCTCTGGAGGTGTGTGCCGCTGATGGCAGGGGCAGAAGGAGTTCCTATTCTAGGGATGCTAAGAGAAACAGTCCTCCACCCCCACTACCTCTCTCCAGAGCTCAGGCCATGGTTGTCGTAAATGGATGGTTTGAGGATGGAACATTAAACCCCAAAACAGATAGAGAGCCACCAACACCTGAAGACTTGAGAGATCCAAGATATTGCATGGTGCACCACAATAAAAGCCATGGGTTGACTGATTGTTATGTGGTAAGGACGATGTTTCATAGGCAAGTGAAGGAAGGGAAGATACTCCTAACCAGAGAACAAAACTAAGAAGGTGTAAAAAGCAATCTTTTTCCTCAACATGATGTTGGAATGATAGGCATTGAAAGAGAGGTAATGCTGACAGAGATCGTAGATGAAGTAGAAGAGATGGTCACCATAGAGGAGTCCTTGGATGAAGACACGTTGACAAGAGGTCTTTTGAAGTCTCGAAGTTGTAGAATCATGTTCAACCAACTTGGCTTGGAACCCCATATTCAGAAAAAGGTGGCTAGAGCTCTAATAGGAGTCATTCAGAAGCATGAAAAAAGTTTTAGGGGCATCAACGCTCCGCTCACAAGATTAGCAAAGGCCCATGCAAACACCCTGGTGTTTCGAGACCCTGACTCATTCAATGGGGAGTTCTACCATAATAAACCATTGTACGTGGAAGCAGTGGTAGAAGGCATGAAGGTCAGAAGGGCCTTGGTGGATGCTAGATCGGGGGTAAATATCATACCCACTCATATATTTCTAGAAATGGGAGGTTCTGCTGATCAGATAAGGCCTACTCAAGTAGGGCTCAATGCTTTTAATGGAGTGGATATGCAATCTAGAGGGTGTGTTAATGCTGTCTTAGAAGTTGGCCCCATAAAGACCAATAATAAGTTTCATGTGGTGGATGGAAGCTCTAGCTCTCACATCCTACTAGGACGTCCATGGATTCATTTACATCAGTGCGTTCCTTCAAGTTGGCATCAATGCATAAAGTCTAGCTGGAGAGGGAAGGATATTAGCATCTCAGCCACTGTAACTTCCTTTGATGCGGGAGAAGCACATTTAGTGGATGCGAGTTTTTATGAAGAGCTTGCGTTACCAGGGGTCAACAAAATAAGGCCTGTGTGGGAATGCGCCATCGGAACACCCAGACAAAAAGCAGTAAGAAAGAACACCCTAATAGAGGAAGCACCAAAAGAAAACACCAAAAAACAAGCAACAACAAGTGAAGACCTAGGGCTTCGTAAGGAAATTCTCACATATGGTGGATATAGGTGGTGTATCCTATAGGAACTCGGGGGTCCAGCAAAGGAAAATTACCAGAACTCCCCTGGCCCCAACATCCTAAGTGTACAAGAGAACGAACATCTGCAAAGCAACATAGAAAATGCTCCTCTCCAACTCTAAGATGAAGCAAAGCAGAAGGAGGAAGAATTGGAAGAGATTAATTTAGGGACTGAAAAACACCCGAGGCCTTTGTTCGTGTGCAAAGCTCTAAGGGAGAAGGAGAAAAGGGATTTGATAGCGCTATTAACAGAGTTTAGAGATGTGTTCGCCTGGAACTATGATGAAATGCTGGGGTTAGATCCAGACCTGGTAACCCACAATTTAGCTTTGAGGAAAGGAGCAACTCCTGTCAAGCAAGCTCCTAGAAAATTCTCCAATGAAATAGAAGCTCAAGTAAAGAAAGAAATCAAAAAGTTACTCGCAGCCACATTTGTCAAACCAATACAACACCCCTCTTGGTTAGCCAACATAGTACTAGTGAAAAAGAAAAATGGACAGATCCGGTGTTACGTGGATTTTAGAGATCTAAACAAAGCTTGCCCTAAGGATGATTTTCCTCTGCCAGATGTCGATAGAATGGTAGATGCTACAGCCGGATTTGAAAGGTTCTCCTTCATGGATGGATTTAGCGGGTACAACCAAATTAGAATGGCTCCGGGAGATGAGGAAAAGATAGCATTTTGAACACCTGTAGGTAATTTTTACTATACTGTCATGTCTTTGGCCTAAAGAATGCTAGAGCAACCTACCAAAGAGCTATGACTGCTATATTCCATGACATAATGCATGACTTTGTGGAAGACTATGTAGACGATTTGGTTGTCAAGTCAACATCCGAGAAGCAACACACAGAACACCTCAGAGCTGTCTTCACTAGATGCAGAAAGTATAAACTCAAGATGAACCCCATGAAATATGCCTTCGGGGTGTCATCTGGAAAGTTCTTGGGATTCAGAGTCCACAAAAGAGGCATTTTAGCTGACGAGGATAAGACTAAAGCTGTCCAAGACATGGAACCCCCGAAAGACATCAAGGGACTTCAGAAGTTGATAGGTAAACTGGGGTACATTCGAAGGTTCATACCAGCGTTAGGGGAGCTCTTAGGACCCTTAAGACCTTTGTTGAAAGAGAAGAGCACCTTTAAGTAGGAACAATGCCACCAAGCTGTAATGAACAAGATCAAGGATGTTCTCACATCCACTCACACCATGACTTTCCCTCAACCTGGTGCACCATTGAAGGTATACTTAGCAGTAGGAGAAGAAGCAGTTAGCGGGTTAATTGCACAAGAAGTTGAAGGCAAAGAGAAACACATCGCCTATGTCAGTAGAGCCATGAAAGGGCCTGAACAAAGATATTCCTTACCAGAGAAATATTGTCTCGCTTTGGTGTACATCTCACAAAGATACCGACACTACTTTCAAGCACACAAAGTGGAAGTCATATCAAAAAATGAAGGTCTCAGATTTTTAATCGAAAAGCCAATGTTGACTGGAAGAATGAGTTGTTGGGCACTCCTAACAAGCGAATATGATGTGAAATTGGTGACACCTACCACCATTAAGAGCCAAGCTTTGGCTGACCTCTTGTCGATATGTCTTGAAAAAGCAACGATTGAAGAGTTTCCGGATCAGATTCTAGGAACAATGGAGGCTGTTCATGCTTGCAATGAAGAGAAAACATGGACCCTCATGTTTGATGGAACACCCTCGAACCTTCAAGGAGGGGTAGGAGTCGTCCTTGCAGACTCCCATGGAAGAAATCTGTCCTTCATATTTCAATTGGATTTCTCTTGCACTAACAATGAGGCAGAATATGAAGCGCTAATACTCGATCTAAAGATAGTTCAAGAAGTTGGTATCAAGAAGTCTAGCCTTATGCAGAGAACAAATGTGGCGCATGATGAAGGTATTTGATAAGATCTCATTTGAGCATGTACCCCGAACAGAAAACAAGCATGCAGATGCTTTAGCAACATTAGGAAGTAGAGTCACTATTCAAAATGGACAACATGCTTTGGAACATCGGATAGCTAGAAGTTCTGCCAGAGAAGAAAGGATATCCGTGGAAGGAAAAACTAATGATTGGTGAACGCTTATACATGAACAGCTCAGAACGCTCAACATCACCAAAGAAACAAGAGGATTTTGCCTCCTCAATGGGCAAATGTTCAGAAAAAGCAATGATGGACTCCTTATGAAGGGTGTAGGAGAAGAGGAAGGGAAAGAAAAAGCAGAACAACTGCATGGGGCCACTTGCGAAGAAGAGGGCCCCGGTTTATACCGAAGGCTCTAGAGGTAGCGTATTTATTGGCCGAAAATGAAGTCTCATTGTGATGAATTATATGCTTCTTGCAAGGCTTGTCAAGAAACAAAATAAAGTACGCATATATGTAATATTCACAATTAGCAACAACCCATCGTAGAGTACCTCGATGCTGGAGTTTTGCCTTCAGAAAAAATAGAAGCTGAGAGATTGAAAAAGAGATCAGAACGTTACTTCTTGCAGAAAGGTGAGTTGTTCAAAAAGAGTTTTACCGGAGAGATGCTGAAATGCGTTCGAGAGGAAGAAAAAGATAAGTCTTAGAAGAAGTCCATCAAGGAGTATGTGGAAGACACCAAGGAGGAAGGGCCTTGTGGTATGAACTAATCAGGATTGGCTATTACTGACCAAAAATGAAGGAAGATGCAATCAATTAGGCCAAGAGGTGTCCGCAATGCCAAAAGCATGCAAACTTGATACATGCGCCAAGCGTGCAGAAGAACAGCCTCAAAACACCATTCCCATTCCATACATAAATAAATATTTACAAAAACCAATAATAAGGCACACGTTTGCATAAATAAATCCTCGTTGCAAGTATAGTTTCTAAACCAATAGAGAATCTTTTCGTACAAAAGTTTGGTTGTCACAAGTAACAAAACCCAATAAAATTTATAACCGAAGGATTTAAACCTCGGGTCATCTCTCAAGGAATTGTAGGGTAGTATGATTTATTATTGGTTATGGAAGAAAGTATCTTTTTGGGTTTTTGAAATAAGGAACAAGAAAATAAATTGGCAAGGAATTAAATTAATTATCATGAAAACCATTGCAAGGTATAAGAACTGGAAATCCCATCCTAGTTATCCTTATCAGGTGTGATGAGAATTGTTAATTGCTCCCACTTAGTTAACCCTTACAAAATAAAGGAAAGTCAAGTGGACTAATTAATTTGATTCCTCAAGTCCTAGTCAACTCCTATGGAAAGACTAGCTTTAGAGGGATCCAAATCAATCAGCAAATTCCAATTTTCAATCAACAGCTGAGTTTGATAACTCAAGTGTCACCAATTACTCAACCAAAGCAAAGGGGAAAAAATCTAAATTAAATTCGAAGAATCAATAACATGAATTTGAAAAAAGCAATCTTAAATCTGAAATACCTCAAATTGTATTAAATAGAAAATCAAATTAAACATAGGAATTTCAACATAAAGTGATCAATAGGAGAAACAGATAAACTAGAATAAGTAAAAGAGAACATAAACTAAAAGAACATTGAACCTGGAATTGCGAAAGAATAAGCCATAAACTAAGAGAAATCTTAAATCCTAAAACTTAGAGAGAGGAGAGAGCCTCTCTCTCTAGAAACTACATCTAAAACCTAAAATTATCAATATGAAAGTTGTTGTTATGAATTAATGGATTCCCCCACTTTATAGCCTCTAATCTGTGTTTTCTGGGCCAAAAACCAGGTTAAAAACATCCCAGAAATCGCCCCCAGCAATTTTTGATACGTCCAGCACTCGGCAAAGTCACGCGTACGCGTCGTCCATGCGTACGCATGGATTGAATTTTCTCCAGGTCACATGTGCGCGTAATCCACGCCTGCGTGTCACCTATCTTCGGAGAAGCTATGACAAATTATATATTGTTGCGAAGCCCCGAATGTTCGCTTTCCAACGCAACTAGAATCGTCTCATTTGGACCTCTGTAGCTCAAGTTATGGTTGATTTAGTACCAAGAGGTCAGGCTGGACAGCTTAGCAATTCCTTCAGTTTCTTGTATTCCTTCCACTTTTGCATGCTTCCTTTCCATCCTCTAAGCCATTCCTACTCTGTAATCTCTGAAAACACTTAACACACATATCACAACATCAAATGGTAATAAGAGAGGATTAAACATAGCAAATTTAAGGCCAAAGAAGCATGTTTTCAATCATAGCACAAAATTAGGAAGGAAAATGTAAAATCGTGCAATTAGTATGAATAAGTGTGCAAAAGACTTGATAAAAATCACTCAATTGAGCACAAGATAAACCATAAAATAGTGGTTTATCAATCTCCCCACACTTAAACATTAGCATGTCCTCATGCTAAGCTCAAGAGAAGCTATAAGAGAGTGAAGAGAAATGGTAAAACTTATAAAATGCAACCTATCTATATGAATGCAACTAAATGCAGAATGCTTTTTCCTACTTGGTTAAAAGTAAACAAATTCTCCAAGACAAACATAAACTAGATTCCACTAATTCAAATCACAAAATAAAGTACAAGTAAACTTGCAGAAGATAGCTCATGAAAGCAGGGAACATAGAATCGAGCGTCGAACCCTCACCGGAAGTGTATATACTCTAATCGCTCAGGTGTTTAAAGTTCGGCTCTCTCAATTCTCTACTAACCTTGCTTTCTAAGGCTTTCTTTTCTTCTACCAATCAACACTAATTTGATGCACAAATACACATATCAAGAAGTCTTTTAAGGGTTGTAATGGGGTTAGGGTCAAGGTATGATTGTATTTGGCCAAGTGGACTAAAATCTGAATCCTTAATTAACTTAAACTTTTCACCTAACTTATGACAATCCATGTAATCAAAATACAAAACCTAACTATCCATTTTAACCATGTTTTCCACATATTCATCCATCCTAATTTCGAGTACCGTACATATGCATTATTTTCACCATTTACTTTGGGGCATTTTGTCCCCTTTTATTAATTGCTCTTTTTCTTTTCTTTTTCTCTTTTATTTATTTATTTATTTATTTGTTTATTTTTTCTTTTCTCTTATTTTTTTCAATGCATATGATTAAATTATTGAATGCATGAACATGTCCTAAACATTTCTTTCACATTTTCATAAAGATATATAACACCCAATTCTTAAACCAAATGTTTCCAAACCCAACTTCCCTACACTTAAATCATGAACACTCTCACTAGTCTAAGCTAATCAAGGATTCAAATTAAGGACATTGTTGTTTTTCGCTTAGAGTTAATGATGTGCTAAAATAAAGAACAAGTGGGGTAAAATAGGCTCAAATTGGTTTGCAAGGGATAATGAAGGGTTAAGGCCATATGGGTATGTAAGCTAAATGAAACAAGGCCTCAATCATATAAGTGCATGCATACATCAAATAATGGAAATATAGAATTAAGCAAGACAAAGATCACAATTTTAGAGAGAAAAACACACAAAAAATAAAATATTGGTTGATAAAATGCAACCAATCAAATAGGCTCAAAATCTTACTAGGTTTTGTGTGTTCGAGCTCTAAATCATGTTCCAGTATAATATTCCTTCAAACAAGTTTATCAAAAATTTTAAATCAAATTAGTGAAATGTTATAAAAAGTTTCTTGAAAAAGAAAATATTTACTTTAACCAAGTGGTGGTAAGATATGCACAAAATCAAACAAATATGCAATCAAACATGCAAATGCAACAATGAACAAACAAAGAAAATAAAATATTGGTGTTGAGAAGGAAATAACTAACCCATGGAAGTCGGTGTTGACCTCCCCACACTTAAAGATTTGCACCATCCTCGGTGCATGCTAAGATGTGCAAGTGGACGGGTGGTTCCAACTGGTGCTTTTCTCCAAAGATTGTGCAGATGGACTTATCTGTCTCCCCATGTATACGTCTTTCGGTTCCCTTCCTGGTGGCCATCCTGAAAGAAAAAGGGAAGAAAAGTAACCCAGAAATAAAGATAAGAAAATAAATAAAGTATGGGTGGGTTAATACCACATAACGAGGGTCTCAATTACATGATAGCTACAACATGCAAGTGAGAAAACAGTAGAAGCAAATGGCATATCAATAGTGCAAAAATTGCAACAAATGGGGGAGAGGGAGTGGGTAATGCAAGATAGTATAAGTGTATATCAATGTAAATGGAATGCAAGTATCATAAAAAAATAGCATTGATTTATGAATAATAATACCCAATCAGAATAAAACAAGTCATGAAGTACCAGAATAATTCAAGAAAAGATGTAACAGTTGAATAAGAAAATTTAACACCAATGGAAAAATAATAAATTTAGAAAAGAAAATAAAAAAATATGCACAAAATTAAAATGTAATGAATGAAAGTATGCAAATGCAATAGAAAAAATAGAATGAAAGAGAATAATGATGAGAAGGTAAATAAACGAAGAAAAAGAAAGTAAGAAATGAGGAAGAAAGAAAGAGAAAAGAGAGAAGAAAGGAGATAAATGGAATCTGTGAAACGACGCGTAAGCGTCGCCCACGCGTACCCGTGGGTGTGCAAAAGAAGAGGCGACGCGTAAGCATCGTCCACGCTTATGCGTGAGTGAGCAAGAATCCTAGTGACGGGTAAGCGTTGGTCATGCGTACGCGTGACCAATGGTTGTGCTAAATGCGGAATACCAACACCAAGGCAGCACAACTCTCGGCCAAATCACCCAATGACGCCGATCTGGCGATCCACGCGTATGCGTCGCTGACGCTTTACGCGTGGGGTGACTAAAATATGGGTGACGCACACGCGTCACCCACGCGTACGCGTGGGTTGGCTCGTGCGCAAGGCACCCTTCCTGCACAGCTCCCGCGTAACTTTCTGTAAGGTTTAGCGTCGCATGTGACGCGTGCGCGTGGATCACGCGCACGCGTGGGATGCGCTTTTTTTAATGCAGAATGCAGATGACTATGCAAAAATTATGAATGAACACGAATAAAAATAAAATAAAATAAAACTAAGAACAAAAATTAAAGAATATACCATGGTGGGTTGTCTCCTACCTATCACTTTTAGTTAAAGTCCTTAAGTTGGACAGTTGGTGAGTTCCTTGTCATGGTGGCTTATGCTTGAACTCATCCAGGAATCCCCACCAGTGTTTGTAATTCCAATAGCCTCCGGGATCCCACACTAGTTGCACAAAGCCTTCAAGCAAGTTAAAGCAAGTGACAAGGCCCCAAGAGTGTTGATTGCTAGAATGAGTTCTGGGGTCCCAAACCTTACTTTTGCACCCGTCTTCTTGTTGACCATCTTTGTTCCAACCGGGTGGTAAGCAATCCGAATTCTCATTGAGACATCCAAACAACTTCCTAGACCCATTCAATTGAGAATTATACCAACCTTTGTACTTCAATTTGGAGCATGCAACCATATTGAACCTTGCATGATAACTCTTACCACTAACCATCTCCCTCTTACTCTTATAGCTACAAAGAGCTCTAAGTTGACCATCTGTCTCAAGTAAACCATATTCAAGTGGGATGAGAAAGCTAAGGGATATGAATTTTAACCACATGAATGTTGTGAAGGATGATGGTGACTCAGGCGGAGAGGTCTCCAACAACTTTGGCAAGGTGATTTCAAGCTCCACTCCCTTGTGCTCTTCTTTGACAACTTCCACCTCTTTGCAAGCTTCTTCAATTTCAACCTCTTCCTCTTGGTATCTTTCTTCCAATTCAGTCTCTTCTTCATTGCTTACCAAGGGCATGGGGGTTGTGCTTCTTTTTCTTAAATCTCCATCTCTTGATCAACCTCTGCAAAGTCTTCAACCTTGATATGTCTTGGAGGTTGTACACCCTCCTCAACATCAACATCAAACACCTTGGAAGGAGGCTCTATGAATGGACTTTCCCATGGAGGTTCCGCATCTTCGAAGTCTGCAACTGCTTCTTCCTCTTCAATAATTGCTGCTTTATCCAGTTGTTTTAGTATAAAATCGTACTCCTCCTTGATGATTTCCTTTTCATGATAACTCCCTTTAACTACTCCTTCATCTTCAAGGGTCTCTCCTATCTCCAAATTTTGGGCCTCCTCTTGCTCTAAGACAAAATTAGACTCTTCCTTGATGTCTTCCTTCACTAATTCTTCAACCACTCCTTCGACTTCAAGGGTCTCTACTACCTCCACCTGTAGGGCCTCCTCTAGCTTCTTATGAAGTATGAATTCGCGAAGACGATCCCTTCTCTCTTGTTCCATGTCAATAGCGTGACTGGGATCATCTTGTTCTTGGATTGATGGATGTGGGTTCTCTTCCATGGAGGGTGGTGATGGGATGGAAAGATCATTATGTGGTTGAAAAGGAAGCGCACTAGAGTTTGAGGGTTGAATATTGGAGGTAGAGGGTTGGTTCATGTGGGATATAAGATTTTTGAGTGTAGAGGTGGGACCGATGATGTTAGAGATGAGTGTGTTGTTATCTAATGGAGGTTGGAGTGGATAGGAAGGTTCAATTATTGGGAGAAAGGGCTCATAATACGAAGGTGGTTCTTCTTGATAAGGATATAGAGATGGTGAATATTGAGGTGGTGGTTCTGGGTGTGGTTCATATGGTGGTTGGTGTGGTGGATAAGGATTAGGGTCATATGGAGGTGAATGGTGGAAAGGGGCTTGTGAGTATGGTGGTTCAGAGTTATGTTGAGGAGGGGGTTCATAAGCATATGGTGGGGCTTGTTGGTAACTACAAGGGGATCCACCATATTCATCATCTTGGTACGCTCCCTGGAATGGCTCTTGACCATATTAGTTTGGTGGAGGTTGGTTGTCACGAAAGGGTCCACCATAACTATTGTCTTGGTATGCATCACAGAATGGTTGTTGGTTATAGCGCATTGGAGGGAGTTGTTGCCAAGAGGGTTGATCAAATCCTTGCGGCTCCTCGCGTCTTTGATTCTTCCAACCTTGATGCCTGTTCTCATTATAGCTTCCATTCCTTACAACAACATTGGAACCAAACTTAAAGCCAGAGGGGTGAGAATTCATAGTAGCTAATAAAAATTAAAAATAAAAAACAAAACAAATAAACAAGAAAAATTAAATATTTACAATAACCAATAATAAGGCACACATTTCAAATTTCTCGTCAACGGCGCCATTTTGACGAATCGGATTTCCTGTCGGTAAAGAATTTTCACAAATAAATCCTCGTTGCAAGTATAGTTTCTAAACCAACAGAGAATCCTTTCGTACAAAAGTTTGGTTGTCACAAGTAACAAAACCCAATGAAATTTATAATCGAAGTATTTAAACCTCAGGTCGTCTCTCAAGGAATTGCAGGGTAGTATGATTTATTATTGGTTATGGAAGAAAGTATCTTTTTAGGTTTTTGAAATAAGGAACAAGAAAATAAATTGGCAAGGAATTAAATTAATTATCATGAAAACCATTGCAATGTATAAGAACTGGAAATCCCATCCTAGTTATCCTTATCAGGTTTGATGAGAATTGTTTATTGCTCCCACTTAGTTAACAATTACTAAATAAAAGAAAAGTCAAGTGGACTAATTAATTTGATTCCTCAAGTCCTAGTCAACTCCTATGGAAAGACTAGCTTTAGAGGGATCTAAATCAATCAGCAATTTCCAATTTTTAATCAACAGCTGAGCTTAATAACTCAAGTGTCACCAATTACTCAACCAAAGCAAATGGGGAAAAATCTAAATTAAATTGGAAGCATCAATAACATGAATTTGAAGAAAGCAATCTTAAATCTGAAATACCTCAAATTGTATTAAATAGAAAATCAAATTAAACATAGGAATTCATAAATCAAATAGCAACATAAAGTGATTAATAGGAGAAATAGATAAACTAGAATAAGTAGAAGAGAACATAAATTAAAGGAACATTGAACCAGGAATTGCGAAAGAATAAGCCATAAGCTAAGAAAAATCCTAAATCCTAAAACCTAGAGAGAGGAGAGAGCCTCTCTCTCTAGAAACTACATCTAAAACCTAAAATTATCAATATGAAAGTTGTTGTTATGAATGAATGGATTCCCCTATTTTATGGCCTCTAATCTGTGTTTTCTGGGCCGAAAACTGGTTCAAAAACAGCCTAGAAATCACCCCAGTGATTTCTAATATGTCCAACACGCGGCAAAGTCACGCGTACGCGTCGTCCACGCGTACGCGTGGATTGAATTTTCTCAAGGTCACACGTACGCGTAATCCACGCGTGTGCGTCACTTATCTTTCGGGCAGCTATGGCAAATTATATATCATTGCGAAGCCCCGAATGTTAGCTTTCCAACGCAACTTAAATCGCCTCATTTGGACATTTGTAGCTCAAGTTAAGGTCAATTTAGTACTAAGAGGTCAGGCTGGACAGCTTAGCAATTCCTTCAATTTCTTGTATTTCTTCCACTTTTGCATGCTTCCTTTCCATCCTCTAAGCCATTCCTGCCCTGTAATCCCTAAAAACACTTAACACACATATCACGGCATCGAATGGTAATAAGAGAGGATTAAACATAGCAAATTTAAGGGCAAAGAAGCATGTTTTCAATCATAGTACAAAATTAGGAAGGAAAATGTAAAATCATGCAATTAGTATGAATAAGGGTGAAAAAGACTTGATAAAAACCAGTCAATTGGGCACAAGATAAACCATAAAATAGTGGTTTATCAATGGTAGATTTTGTGGGACCAATCAACTCCCCATCAATGGGGAAGAAATGGATTCTAGTTGCAACAGAAAGCTTCACCAAGTGGGTGGAGGCTATGGCTGTCAGGGAAGCAAATGCTAAAGCGGTAGTGAGATTTATCAAAGAAAATATAATATGCAGGTTCGGGCTGCCAAGTGTTTTAGTGTCCGATAATGGAACCCACTTTGTTAACCAAAGAGTGTGGGGTGTTCTTGAACAATATCAAATCAAACATCACAAGTCTTTCCCCTACTACTCGCAAGGCAATGGCCAGGCAGAGGCTACTAATAAGAGCCTTTTGAAAATACTCACAAAGATGGTGACCGATGCCCATAAAGATTGGAGTGAATACCTACCACTTGCTCTTTGGGCTTACAGAACAACCAGACATGGAACAACCGGAGTAACACCCTTCTCGTTGGTTTATGGGGTTGAAGCTGTACTGCCAACAGGGATTGAAGTACCCACCGCCAGGATGTTGTTAGACGAGGCAAGGGATTGTGAAGCTGAGTTGCAAGAATTGGAAGAAAAAAGAGAAGTTGTGGAAAGCAAGATGGAAGAATACCACCGGAGACTAGCATTAGCTTATGACAAGCATGTTCAGCCCAGGGTGTTCCTAGAGGGTGATCTGGTACTAAAATTAGTAGACGTAGTAATGAGGAAGATGTCTTTGCCAAAATGGGCTCCCAAATGGGAGGGTCCTTACATTGTTTCTGAAGTACACCCCAACGGACACTGTATCCTGCTGGACCCAGATCATGGAACAACCACTGGCCCCATCAATTTCAAGTATGTCAAGAAGTACTATGCCTAATTTTAGCTTTAGTAGTTTGAATTTCAATTCCTAAAGGCTTCTTTATCAAGAGCCAATGTTTATGTTATATTATTCTACAAGCATCCTGCAATGCATGAAAAAATTGCATTAGCAATTATATTCTCAAAAGTTGTGAATGATGCATCTTAAGAAATCTGTAGTACAAAATATTTCTAAAAAGTGAAGTGACCCACCCTTCAAGCTCCTAAAAAAGAGAGAGACCATAAATAGGGTAAGAAAGTTCTAGGTACCTTCTTTTTTTTGGCTGAAAAAAAAGAAGGCATGGAAAAAATAGCAGTAGATAATCCTGCTCATCTTAAAATCATACCCTCCTCCTGCAAAAAAAAGTGTGTATCCAAAATAAAATGATCACACAAGCAGGTAAAGCCCCAGAGGAGTATGCATATTATAAAAAAAATGAGGGAAAACATAACACCCAAAAAGAGGTGTACAATGAAAGTCATAGAAGCAGCAGGACAAAAAAAATACATTTGTCAAACCGTTACATATTTTACAAAATAAAGTGCTGAAAAACTATCACAACTACAAAATATCACTATAAGAAATCACAGAAGAAGCCGCCTCCTTATGCTTGGCCAATTGCTCTCGCTCTAGGCTGATGCTGGCCAACCTAGCCTTCATGGTATTCAATTCAAATGTAAGCTTGTTAACCTTTTCTTGAAGAGTAGAAACATCAGAAGATAGAACATGATACTCTTTAGACAACAATTCTTGTCTAGCAGGATCAGAGACCCCAGGTGGAGGCTCCAATTTAGTAGAAAGGTTCTCAACCCAACGACCACTAAATCTAAATAACTTAAGATTATTTAGATGATTTTCTACCATATCCCGATGAGCACCCTACAATTCTGCAAGGGAGTGTGAAGTAAAGAAATTCCATGCGTCCAGAAAAGCTTGATACCCAAGCTTCTTAAAAAGGCAGTTTAGGTCATTTGGAAGCAGGAAGGAAGGAGCCGGGGATGAAATCTCCGATAACAAGTTCTTTGCATCGCCATCAAAATGCTCAAACTCATCATGGACAAAAACTGAAAAGCAAAACAAACAAAAGAAGCATCGGCTGAGGGTTCCTGTGTGACATGAGAAATACAAGTGCTCGAAGCTTGGAAAGTGGACTCAGACGTGACATAAGAAGCTGATAAATAGGAAAAGATACAAGCATACACACAAACAGCATGAACAGAATCATGTATGCAAATCTCAAGAAGAAGAAGAAGAAGAAGAAAAAGTGGAGTCAAACAGTTGTACCTGCACCAGGAAATTCTGTTCGGATGGGAGTAACAATACGTCTAGTAGGATCCCCTTGGCAGGTAACACCCGGCTCAATGTCAACTTTGCTCTTAGAACTTGCTGTTGCTCGTGGGCCATCTCGAACAACATCTTGGGTAGTACCCTTTTCAGGGACGTCGCCAACAACAAATGAATTAGGAGAATCCCCACTGACCCTTTCTTGAGAGCTCTCATCGCCTATATTTACCAGATCAGAAGGTGTATTTGGAATTGTTGTTATTTTACCCAAAAGACGATGAGACTTATGCTTTACAACATTTCTAGATAAGCTAGCCACATCCGTACCAGGAGACTGTGATGATTTAACAAAGCAAGCAGCGACAGAAGAACCTTTAGCTTTTGCTGTCGAGGAAGGAGAAATTCCTGAGCCAGTGGAAATTGGTGAATGTGTAGCATCAATGGAAGGCCTAGGTGGTTTTTTAAGAGACCTCTTTGCAACCTTAAGATCTGAACTCTCCACTTTACCATGCTTGACCACTTCAGCAGTAACAACTGAATCATTAGATTTTCTCTTTAAATAAGGAGGATGTTTGTAACACCTGGTGTCCAAGTCTACAAAATACCAGCACGGAAGATACAACATTCAAACATACAAAGCCAAAAAAAAGGGGGACAGAGAGAGACAAAAAGAAGTGAAGAAACAAAAAACAAGAATCAGCAAAGAGCAAATATTACTTGCAATGGTCGAAGGAGAAAGGTTGCCAGTCATGAAATATGGATCCTTGATCAAAACTGGAACAAACGATCTGACATCTGGAATGGAGGTACCCTCATATTGCCTAATATGCTTCTTCATATGCATGAGGTAATCAACATACTCCATTGTAACTCCCCCATCCCTATCAAGAGGAATAACCAAGCAAGGATTGTACTATGGGATTTCTTTTTGAAACAGAACTTTTTTCATTAAATTTTCTGGTGGAAAGAAAATATGCTCCACATTTTTTGGATCTTGGTCCCACCCTAGTTGGCGACCTACCCTATCAGAACGGTAGATCACTGGACAGATCAAAGCTCTATAATGGAAGTCGCTATCCATAACAATCAAACCAGGAATGGGGGTAGGAGAAGTACACAGAAGCCAAAAGTCATAGGCCCCTTCCTTGCCAGTGGAAATATCATTGCGGTCATGTTCAAGACAAGCAGAATATATACAATGAATAACCGATGCATTAGGCTGGTAAGAGGTTACGGACGGGTGAAAATATAAATTGTCTTCCAAATCAATAACATTCTCCAAAGATTTGGAAGGATGAGATGAACCCCAAATCCAAGAACGAGGACTTGCCTTCTTATTTGGAAGAATTGTAGGGGGCTTACGGATGGGAGCAAACTGAGAGAACCGCTCAAAAAGAAAGAGTTGAAGAAATATCTCGTCAATGAAAGCCAATACTGAAAAACGACCATGAGCAATCTTGAGTTGCTGGGAAAATTGATCAAGCCACGTATATAAACTACCGAGATACAGAGAAGCCAATGGCAGAGGTTCTCCTCCAGCAATCAAGCAAGCT
This sequence comes from Arachis ipaensis, assembly GCF_000816755.2. NCBI lineage: Eukaryota > Viridiplantae > Streptophyta > Magnoliopsida > Fabales > Fabaceae > Arachis > Arachis ipaensis. The sequence goes on along the minus strand of NC_029794.2, from coordinate 31,046,028 downwards.
AAAAGAAACACCCCATAACTCATACACTCATTCGCTGGTCCCAAAAAACACATATTTGCTTAACCAATAAGCAACAAAAGCAGCTTCCCTAAGATCTGAAGGAACAACAGGAGCAGGGACAAACTCACCATTGAGGAAATCACCAAAGAAATAACGAGACCAATTAGAATAAGAATACTTAACAGTAATCTTCTTCTTCTTGGAATCTTTCTTGTCGCCAACCACCTCTTTTTCTTTCGAGGACCCACAAGTCTTTGGATGCTCATCCTTGGAGGAAGATTTCTTAACACGCTTACTCTTGGACAACTCTTTTGCATACCGACCAGCATCACTTAAACTCATTTGAAGATGTCTCACAAGCTTAAGCATATCAGAATCCAAGCGAAGAAGAGTGAGATCCACACTGCCAAACACCGGCAGTTGAAGAAGAATCACAACATCTTCCAAAGTGGGTGAAAACTCACCCCAAGAAGTTAGAAAAGTATGAATTTGAGAACACCACCTCTGCTAAAGTAAACTCATATCATATCCATTTCGTTGAACACCCAAGCTTGCCAAGAAGAAATCAATTAGTGCTTCTTCAATATATAGCAACAAAGTAAAGAAATGATAAGAATCAATTATGATGATGGATGGTAGAGAACAACCAACCTGCAGATGTGTGGATAGCCTCAGCAACACCAGCGATTTTAATCTCCTCACAAAATCACCATCCTTCTCAAACAATACTGTGAATACCCACTTTTGCCAAACCTTATTCACGTGAGTAGCTGCCTCAGATTTAAAAGATGTCCAAGGAAATTCTTGGCGCTTCAACCGAGAATAAAGTAGAGCAGGACCCACTTGATATGAAGGCTTCTCAACAAATTTACCTAAAACTCTACAATCTGAAGAATCAAAGCCAAGCTTCATAGTTTTATCCATACCTAATAGTGAGCCAGAGGAAGGAGGGTCAAAAAAAGGTTTCTTAATCAGAGGAGGATCCACAAAAATAGCGCTCTTATCTGATGGTTTAACCCAAGGTTGGGGAATAAATTCAGAAAATTCGATTGCATATTCTTGAGGAACATCGTCCATATCATCTACAGAAGAATCGGTATCCAAACTATTACTAGAGTGCTCCGGGTCACTATCCACTATCGCAGCAAGTCTCACACGAGGCATGACAACAAGAAGAAACAATTCCTAAAAAAGGGGAAAAGAAGGAGAACAACAACAACAAAATAGAGTGAATATCAATAGCACATGAATACTAACGACAAAAATACTCAAAAAATAAAGGAGAATATCGCAGGATATTGAAGAAATTCTAAAAGTCAAAGAGCATCGCATGTCAAGAAAACAACCAAAGAGTTCTCAAATAAAACAAAAAATCAAAGGTATGAAAATTATTCATTATATTCTTTACCTGATAAGGCCACTAACTCCTCATATCCTCACAATATCATATTTCAATTTGGTGAAGTATATGAAAATATTGCAAGACATTATACGTTTATAACTTTAAAAGAATACGAATATTTGAACACTAGTAATTTGCTCTAATTGAAAAAAAAAAAGTTTATAAACAAATTACTTATGAATTATGACTATACTATACAAAAAAAAATTTCTCTTATTTTTAAATATCTATTTTATAGTTACAAATGAACATTGCTCATAATTTTTAATTCAATTTCTTTTATTTTGTGATGCCATTGGAAACATACACAAACGAGAACATGTACAAATAAGGATATAACATCTAAAGTTGCAAAGTGAAAGACTTTTATCAGAGAATCCCTATAGCTAATTCCAAAATTAGCAATCCAATACACATGGGGCTAAAAGGGGTTACATGAGAATGAAGGTAGAGAACATGATAATAAGGGTTCAGAGTAACAAAGAGTACGGAATGATGATCAGAGTTCAGAATCGCACGAATTCATAGCAACAAAATTCAGAATAATACCAAAAATGTCAAATATACAATAGCAGATATTCAAGCGCCCAGAATTTCATACAAAAAAATAGGAGTACACATTATATGACAAAGAAAAAAAAAAGGAGCAAGGCTGAAGACAAAAGGAAGAAAAGAAGAAAAGGAGTCTTACCAAGTAAGAAGACAGAGTAAGAAGACAGGATGAAGTTGAATGTGGGAATGTCCTTTGCCTTAAGAAAAACTCCCAATTGTTGAAAAAGACAGAGGGTTTGGATGGTGGTGGTGATAGTAGAGATGATACTGAAAAATACTGCTGTGTAAAAAAAATGCCCTAACAGAGATGATGAGGAACATGCTCTCCCCTATCCTTTCAGGTGTTCTCTCTCCTTATGTGTCTCTCCAAATTTAGGTATTGAAATTTAAAATGCGTCCAATTAAAAGGGTAAGAGTTTCTCCCCTTCTTAGATATTATACGTTTATAGCATTGAAAGAATACGAATATTGAATACTAGTAAATTGCTCTAATTGAAAAAATTTATAAACAAATTACTTATGAGTTATGACTACTATACAAGAAAAGTTCTTACTTTTAAATATCTATTTTATAGTTACAAATGAACATTGTTCATAATTTTTTATTCAATTTCTTTTTTTTATTATTTGTGATTTCATTTGAAATATATGCAAATGAGGATATAACATCCAAGTTGTAAGGTGAAAGATCTTTATCAAATAATTCCTATAGCTAATTCCAAAATTAGCAATCCAATATACATGGGGCTAAGAGGGGTTAAGACAAAAACAAGAAAAGAAGAAAAAAGGGTCTTACCAAGTAAGACGACAGAGTAAAAAGAACAGAGCGAAGTTGAATGTGGGAGTGTCCTTTGCCCTAAAAGAAAAACTCCCAATTGTTGAAGAAGACAGAAGATTTGAATGATGGTGGTGATAGTAGTGATGATACTGCGCTGTGTAAAAAAATGCCCAACAGAAATGATGAGGAACACCCTCTCCCCTACCCTTTCAGGTGTTCTCTCTTCTTATGTGTCTCTCCAAATCCAAGTATTCAAATTTAAAACGCGTCCAATTAAAAGGTTAAGAGTTTCTCCCCTTCTTATTTCCTTATATATTAAATTATTATATTAAATTAAATCATCACTCTTTTTTTTATAAAAAAAATATACGTTTATATATATATATATATAAATAAATAATAATAATATTATGTATATATACATACACTACTTTTAAAAATAAATACATACGTACATACAAATAAATTATGAATATATTTATTTACTAATCTTATTTATTTATTTATAATTTAAATATTTGCACAATAACATTTTTTTATTCATTTTTTTATGAGTACATAATCATATTCAAATTATACAGACATATTTATATTTGAATATCATTTACCAATACATATATTATTATAACAAAAAAATAAAACAAAAGAGGGGAGATTTGATTCTTTAGAGTTATGATATGTTTTAAAAAAAATAAATAAATAAAATAAAAATATATATTATTTTGATATTTTGTTAAAAAAAATTAATTATTATAACTATGTTGAGTACAAAAAAAGTTCAATACAGCTTGAGGGAATACTTTGTACCCTCAAAGACTGCATGAGAGCTTATAATTGTGTACTAAAAATATAAATCTTTTTTGTGCATAAATAATTTTAAGAATGACCTACAAACATGGTCAAACAAGAGTCAAGTTTCTCCTAAAGGTATTGGGTAAAAGGATAGAACCCAAAAGAACACCTTGAGGAGTTAAATTTCTCTTCAGTGGGAACTAAATTGGTGGAAGTGGATTAGTTGGATTTGGAGTGTAAAGAGCATCATCTAGTTGAAAGAAAACCAAACTAGATGTCCATTCACTAATGTCACGTGTCATGAGCTTTAGTTTAACTTGTGGGAATCAACTTCCTACCTTTTCAGTTGACAAGACTTAAAGTGACCGGAATACCTAAAAATATTTTGGGCAAAATGAGTAAATCAAATGTCAGACTATAACCATTGGACAATAGATTTTCTCTTCATCATGGTTTTACACTATAAAAAGGACCTCAAGCCACCTCTTTAAGGCAGAGCTTCTTTTCTGAAAGCCTGGACCTTCTCCTAGACCTTTCTTATTCTTGAAGTTGAGAAGCTAGAAAACCCATCTTTTTCTCTCTCCAAAATTTCTCTCATTATTCTTCATTTCATTCATCCTCTTCACGAGTAAAAACTGGCATTCGGGTGTTCCACCAGAATACTCGACAACCATTAACCAGCCCCTATCCACTTTAAACAAAGCTCATTCATCCTCTTGTGACATTAGTGGAGGTCTCAACACTTGTTCTCCACCTCTATTTCTCACCATCAGTTCTTGTATTGCTTATTCGTCATTAATAGAAGTGTTTTCCTCACAAGTATACTTACCCTGAATCTCTCATCTTAACCATTATTTTTTACTTAATCTATTTTTCACAAAACTCACCCGAATCAATAGTGTTAGGATATTATAATACATTTCAAAATGCAATCATTTATGATAAAGATAATTCATGTAAAATTTTATCAAGCAATTGAATATCTTTTAGGATACAATAAAATAATAATTATTTATGAACATTTTAAAGGAGATTAAATGTAGCAAAAGGAGAATTGTAAATTTTTTTTAATTATTACGGCTTTTTTTTTTCTTTTCTTACTTTATAGTAATAAATTAACTATCAACATTAAAAATAAGTCACTAACTACAAAAATTTTAGTTAAAACGACAGAATTTTAGGATAATTATAACAATTTTAACTTTCATTATTTTTAAAAATGGCATTTTCAAAAAACGGCGTAATTTTGGACACCATTTGAAATATTATGGAACCACCACAATTCTCATAATTTAAAATTAAATGGTGGTTTTTTTCATGTTTAAAACGGCAGTTGAGCCGCTATTTTAACCAGATAAAATAACAATTTTTTGTATGTTTAAAATGAAAGTTAAAACTATCATTTTTACCAATCCATATCCTTTCTGAATACCTACATATAGAGTAGAACCAAAAGTCAGAAGAAAAAGAAAATTTAATAATTATATATAAAATAAAACAATAAAACAACATAATATATACCCCTATAAAGATTGCAGATATTACACAAACCTTGTCCAATGAGTTTATGCTGAGATAAAAAAATAAATTGTTTTATATTTAGTTGAAGTATTTCATCGAACAAGTTGTGTGCTAGTAAAAAAAAATTCTAAAGCAAACAGAATTAAAACTTTCAATAAAATAATCCACCATATAGTAAGATATAAAGCATTAGCTTTCATATTAAGAATCAATGAAAAATTGAAAATCACAAAAAACATTAGAAGTACTAAATGAAATGAAAAAAAAACAACATAATCATTATTAGAAGTGAACTGTTGAATAACAAAATAGAACATTTATAATATAAGAATGGAAACAAATCAATCCTGGATTCATTTTTTTTCTTTTTTTTTTGTGGAAGAATTGAAGCAAATTTGAGATGGATAAACAAAAATACACGGTTAGTATTGCCATAAATGAACCAATAAATAAGAAATTAAGATGAAAATTGATGTTTCACTCACGAGGGCTTTCTCCCACAAATTTTCTGCTAACTTCATGAACAAATAGAACAAATTGTCAAGAATTTAAAGAATGTATTTTATAATTTACATCTAAAAATATAACATAAGATCAAAGATCAAAACATAACATAAGGTCTCCTACTTCAGTAAACAAAAATGCTCTGAAGGAATTATCTATCTAGTTTTAAATTGAATAGATCTTCTATAATCATAAAATTTAATAATACTTTCAAAATGTTTTTAAGATAATAAGGCAATTCAGTTAGATTTTCGAGTGAACTTTTTTTATCTACTTTGACTAAACTAAACCACTCTATATAATTATGATGATCCTATGCCTTCAGTAATATTGACATTATATATCTAAGAGTAATTATACAGAGAGGTTAATCTGACGCAAGAAAATTTTATCAAAAGCCTAAAATTCAAGGTGGTATGGAATTTTCGCATAACTACCGGCAAGTGCACCGAATCGCATCAAGTAATACCACTGTGAGTGGGTTATCGTTCCCACGAGGATTAAAAAATTAAGCAAGTAATGATTGATTGAGTATTCTAGTTAGACAATTCACAATTTAATGATGAACAATTGATAAAAGACACATGAAATGTAAATAACTTGAGCAATAAGAAATTAAAGCAATAAAATGACAAGAAAGTAAAGAACGGGCTGGAAACTTAAAATGCAAGAATGTAAATTGTAAAAATATAAATGACTAGAAAGTAAAGTGTAAAAATAGTATAGTACAAGAAAGTAAATGAAGAAACATAAATAAACATTAATTGAAATCAATTAATAAAGAAAAAGAATAAGAGAATAAGAGAAAAATCATTGGAGTATAGAGATATTGAATTCTCTGGATCAATAGATTTCATCTCAATCTTCAATCATGCAATCTTTGATTTCTTGGCAAATTATAAGTGATTGAATTTCAATTTCTTGACAATTCAATCTCTCTTGACTTGATTAATTGCCAATTTCTTGATCCAATTATTCATGAAAAGAGATGAAACTTGTTCTCTAATTTAGAGCCACAGAATTTCATGAATTTAGATGTGGGCTGATTAAATGTCACGTATCAATCCCAAATCCAAATTCACAAGAATTGGGAGAAAGATCTTCAAGCTCAATTCATATGATCCTTTTTCCAAGTTCTCATAGAATTCAAAGTTAGATTCAAATTCTTTTCCAAGATATTTGAATCCTTGAATTGAAGAATGAAGATTCTTTCTAAAGAAACAAATGAAAGATGAAGAGAAGATAAAGAGTAAATCACATTTGATCAATCAAATTACAATAGAGCTCTTTTTCCCATTGAAAAAGGAAATTAGCCACTATGGCTTACAAAATGAAAAAGAAGTGAAAATAGAATATAAAAGTGGAAGAAGAGAGGCTCAGAGAGGAGTCTCCTAATGAGGCTTTCTCAACCTCTATTGATAGCCTATTTTAAATGCAAAATGGAATTCAAATTACAAATGCAAATTCAAAAATGAATTAACATTAGAGACCTTCCTTGCTTCAATTAAGTTGATGAGCCTTGTCAATTGTTATGCTGGATGTGGGCTTCATGAAGTGGGCTTGAGGAACAATTGGTGTGTCATCAAATTAATCACTCAATGTAGTATACAATGTACTTTATTTATGAATCAAAATGAAGCTAAAAAATGTGGCATAAGAAAGTGTGTTCAAAGACTGAATTGGATACGCTTTGCATGGATTGAGTGACACCATTTCAAACCATGAAGCTCCTTGGTCCATTGAAGGCGTCTCCATCAACACACACTTCATGTTTTGATATGGAAGTGTGACGAATGGTTTTTTGTGTGGTAAATAATTTCACAATAAACTCTCGTTGCTAGTATAGTTTCTAAACCAACAAAGAATCCTTTCGTACAAAAACTTGTTTGTCACTAAAGCAAACCCAATAAAAATAAACCAAAGTATTTAAATCTCGGCTCGTCTCTCAAGGAATTGCAGGGAGGTGTATTTATTATTGGTTATGGAAGATTATCTTTTTGGGGTTTCAAGAAAGTAAATTAATAACTAGAAAAACTCTTGGCAAGGTATGAGAACTAGACGTCCTATCCTAGTTATCCTTATCAATTGTGATGAGAATTATTTGTTGCTCCCACTTGGTTAACCTCTAACTATGAGGGTAAGTCAAATGGATAAATCAATATGAATCCTCAAGTCCTAGTCAACTCCCAAGGAAAGACTAGAGTTAGTGGAATTCAAGTCAATTAGCAACTTTCAATTGTCAATCAACAAAGGAGTTTGATAACTCAAGAGTCTCCAATTAATCAATTCAAGCTAAGAATGTAAAAAGTTAAATTAAAATCATAAATATGAAATACCTCAAATTGCATTAAATAAAGAAATCAAATCTAACATGGAGTTCATAAACCAAATTGTCAACATAAAGTAATCAACAAGGAAAAGAAATAAACTAGAATGCTAGAGCAAATAAAAGTAGAAGAGAAAATAAATTAAAGGAACATTGAACCTGGAATTGAGAAGAAATAAACCTAAAACTAAGATAAATCCTAAAACCTAGAGAGAGGAGAGAGCCTCTCTCTCTAGAAACTACATCTGAAACCTAAATTATGTATTGATGAATGAATGAATTCCCCCTGAGTCTCTGCTTGTCCCCTGGCTTTAGTCTGCGTTTCTGGATTGAAAACTGGGTCCAAACTCAGCCCAAAATCGCCCCCAGCATTTTCTGCGATTTCTGCAGGTAGCGCATGTCACGCGTACGCATCAGTCATGCGTGCGCGTTGTTTGACGATTTTCCTTGTCACGCGTACGCGTCAGGCACGCGTACGCGTCGCTCGTCTTCTCCGCTAGGCACGCGTGCGCGTCGCCCATGCGTGCGCGTCACTGCCAGCTTCTCAAAACTTTATTTTTCGTGTTCCTTCCACTTTTGCATGTCTTCTTTCCATCCTCTAAGTCATTCCTGCCCTATAAAGCCTGAAAACACTTAACACACAGATCACGGCATCGAATGGGAATAAAGGATAATTAAAATTGACAGTTTAAAGGCCTAGGAAATGTGTTTTCAACTATATCACAAAATCAGGAAGGAATTATAAAATCATGCAAATTATATGAATAAGTGAGCAAAGAATTGATAAAAACCACTCAAATTAGCACAAGACAAACCATAAAATAGTGGTTTATCAATCTCCCCACACTTAAACATTAGCATGTCCTCATGCTAAGTTCAAGGAGATATACAGAATGAATGGGGGAAGTAAGACTCTTGAGATGCAACCTATGAATGCAACTATATGCTAAGATGTTCCTGTCTACTTGGTTAAAAGCAAATAAGTTCTCCAAGACAACCATAAATCATATTCCACTAATTCAAATCATACAATAAAAGACAAGTAAACTTGTAAGAAGATAGCTCATGAAAGCAGGTAACATAGAATCAAGCATTGAACCCTCACTAGTAGTGTATATGCACTCTAATCACTCAAGTGTCTAAGGTTAATCACTCTAATCTTCTCTAGTCATGCTCTCTAGAGCTTGTTCTTCATCTAACCAATTAGCAAAAATTTAGTATACCAATGCAAACATCATGAGGTCTTTTCAAAGTTGTAATGGGGCTAAGGTAAGGGTTAGGATATATGTATGGCCAAGTGAGCTGAAATATGAATCTTTGACTAACCTAAGCTCTTACCTAACACACACACACACACTCTATATAACTCTAATTCATGCCTAGCTACCCATAATTCCCACTTTTGTATCACATACTCATGTACCAAATATTTCTTTAATTTTATCACATATGCATTGATTATTAAACTTAGCATTAGGGTAATTTTGTCCCCTTATTTAATTACTTATTTATTTATTTATTTGAATATATATATATTCGGTTTTTGATTAAGAATATAAAAGTAAACATAACATATCAATGCACATGGATTTTTAATTTTTTTCTGGTTTCACATGAGTAAGTACCCAAATTCCCAATATTTTGTCATTCAAACACTGTACACTTTCATCAACCCAAGTTCCCACAATTCCCCACACTTAATTAACACACAATCTCTATCTTAAGTTAACCAAAGATTCAATTGGGGTAATTAATTATTTTTCTGCTTAAGGCTAGTGATGTGGTAAAATATAGAACAAAGGGAGAATTAAAAGGCTCAATGTGGCAAACAAAGGTGATTGAAAGGGTAGGCTATTTGGGATAAGTGAGCTAAAATCGGGTGATGGCCTCAATCATATGCAAGCATGTAAATATACTAAACAATGAACATATAGAATGAAACAAAATATATATTACAGTCATAGAGAAGGAGACACATAAGAATAAAATATTATGGTTAAATAATGTAACCATGTTATTAAGTTCAAATCTCACAGGTTGTGTATTCTTTAGCTATAATTCATGTTCCAGATTACAGTCTTCAAACAAGTTTAACAAAAAATTTTCAGTTTAAATTAGTGAAATGCTGTAAAACAGGGTCTTGAAAAGAAACTCATTACTTTAACCAAGCAAGACATACATGCAAACAAACATGCAAATGCAACAACTAACAAGGAAAATAAATGATTGGTGTTGGGATAGGAAATAACTAACCCATGGAAGTCGGTATCGACCTCCCCACACTTAAAGATTTCACCGTCCTCGGTGCATGCTAAGATGTGCAAGTGGACGGGTTGCTCTAACTGATGCGTTTCTCCAAAGATTGTGCAGATGGACTTGTCTGTTGCCTTATGTAAAAGTTTTTCGTTTTCCTTCCTGGTGGCCATCCTGAAAGAGAAAAGAAATAAAGTATATGTGGGCTATTGCTAGACAATAAGGTTCTCAACTACATGGTAGCTACAACATACAAGTGAGAGAACAATGGAAGTACTTGGCATGTCAACTAAATAGCAAACAAGTTAAGAAGCACCCAAAATAATGCAAGAAATATGCAACAGTTGAATAAGAAAATCTGAACACCAAAGTGAAAACAGCAAATATGGAAAAGAAAAGGAGAAGAAACAATAAAGTTAGAATGCCATGAATGCAAGTATGCAAATATAACAAATAGAAGAAAAGAAAGGGAATAAGCATGAGAGGAGAGGAGAAGAGAGTGGAAAAAGAAGAGGAGAGAATAAGAAAGGGGAGAAAAATGAGGGGAATGGAATCTGCGATGCGACGCGTGAGTGTCGCCCACGCATACGCGTGGGTGTGCAGAAGAAGAGGCGACGCGTAAGCGTTGGTCACGCGTATGCGTGACATCTCGTCATGCCAAACGCACGACACCAGCCTCCTTCCCGCGCAACTCTCTGTTCAAAACACTCTCTTACACCGATTTTTCATCCACGTGTACGCGTCGCTAACGCTTGCGCGTGGATTGGCAAAACTGCAGGTGACGCGCACGCGTCGCCCACGCGTACGTGTGGGTTGGCTTGTATGTAAGACACCCTTCCAGCACGCCTCCAACGCAACTCTCTGGAACTTTTTACTGAGAGCAAAATTCGCATCGATGCGTACGCGTGGGTCACGCGTACGCGTCACATCCCCCCTTTTTTTATATGCAGTATGCAGAATGCAAAATGCAGATGCTGATGCAGACATTATGAATGAACACTAAGAAAAATAGAATAAAATAAAACTAAGAATAAAAAAAAATAAAATAAAACTAAGACTGAAAAAGAACGATCATACCATGGTGGGTTGTCTCCCACTAGCACTTTTAGTTAGAGTCCTTAAGTTGGACATTTGGTGAGTTCCCTGTCATGGTGGCTTGTGCTTGAACTCATCCAGGAATCATCACCAATGTTTGTAATTCCAATAGTCTCCGGGGTCCCAAACTAGGCACATAAAGCCTTCGAGCAAGTTAAAGCAAGTGACAAAGCTCCAGGAGTGTTGATTGTCAGAGTGAATTCCGGGGTCCCAAACCTTGCTTTTGCACCCGTCTTCGCTTCGATCTACATTCTTCCAACCGGGTGGCAAGCAATCTGAATTTTTACTGAGACATCCAAACAACTTCCTAGACCCATTCAATCGAGCTCTACACAAATCCTTGCACTTCAATTTTGAGTATGCAACCGTATTGAACCTTGCATGAAAACTCTTACCACTAACCATCTCCCTCTTACTCTTATAGCCACAAAGAGCTCTAAGATGCCCATCCGTCTCAAGCAAAGCATATTCAAGTGGGCTAATTAAGCTTAGAGATGAAAGGTTTACCCACTTGACTGAAGGAATGGATGGTGATGGTTTTGGGGGAGAGGTCTCCAACAACTTCGGCAAAGTGATTTCAAGCTCCATTCCCTTGAGCTCTTCCTTGACAACTTCCACCTCTTCACAAGCTTCTTCAATTTCAACCTCTTCCTCTTGGTAGCTTTCTTCCAACTCAATCTCTTCTTCATTGCTTACCAAGAGCATGGAAGGTTGTGCTTCTTCTTCTTTAATCTCCATGTCAAGTCCAATGGGAGAGGATTCAATTGTAGATAATGATTCATCAATGATTGAATCCATCTCTTGATCAACCTCTTCAAAGTATTCAACCATGGTATGCCTTGGAGGTTGTACACCCTCCACAACATCAAATTCAAATGTCTTGGACGGAGGCTCCATGACTTGAGTTTCCCATGGAGGTTCCGCATCTCCCAAGTCTTTAACCACTTCCTCTTCTTCTATAATTTCGGCTTCCTCCACTTGTTCCAGTACAAAGTCATGCTCCTCACTATCCACCGGAGTTTCTAGTGTCTCCTTCATGCTACGTTCTTCATTAGATTTTCCACATGAAGCCATGGAGGGTTCCTTAAGTGTCCAAATGTTGGGAAGCAAATCGATTTATCACTCGCTCCAATTGATGAAGGGTTGCATGAAATTGGTCCACTATTTCCTTGAGACGATCCCTTGACTCCTGTTCCTTTTGGACAACACAATTAGGATCATAAGGCTCTTGGATTGATGGATATGGACATGGTGGATATGGAGGTGGTGGTTCTTGAGAGTAATTGGGTTAGAAGTGGGGTGGCTCTATATATGGCTCATATGGTTCATAGGGTGGTTGGTATGGTGGATAAGGATTAGGGTCATATAGAGGTGAATGGTGGAAAGGGGCTTGTGAGTATAGTGGTTCAAAACTATGTTGAGGAGGGGGTTCATCGGCATATGGTGGGCTTGTTGGTAACTACAAGGGGGTCCATCATATCCATCGTCTTGGTACGCACCCTGGAACGGCTCTTGACAATAGTAATTTGGTGGAGGTTGGTTGTCACGAAAGGGTTCACCATAGCTATTGTCTTGGTATGCATCATAGAATGGTTGTTGGTCATAGCGCATTGGAGGGGGTTGTTGCCAAGAGGGTTGATCAAATCCTTGTGGCTCCTCCCATCTTTAATTGTTCCAACCTTGATGCATGTTCTCATTATAGCCTCTGTTCTCTGCAACATAATTTGAACCAAACTCGTAGCCAAATGGGTGAGAGTTCATAGTAGCTAAAGAAAATAAAAACAAAAACTAGTAAAAATAAGCAACTAATTCCTAAACTAACAAAAACTAGCAAACAAGCAAAAAGAAAATATTTACAATAACCAATAATAAGGCACACGTTTGCCGATCCCCGGCAACGGCGCCATTTTGATGAACGGTTTTTTGTGTGGTAAATAATTTCACAATAAACTCTCGTTGCTAGTATAGTTTCTAAACCAACAAAGAATTCTTTCGTACAAAAACTTGTTTGTCACTAAAGCAAACCTAATAAAAATAAACCGAAGTATTTAAACCTCGGGTCGTCTCTCAAGGAATTGCAGGGAGGTGTATTTATTATTGGTTATGGAAGATTATCTTTTAGGGATTTTTGAATAAGGAACAAGAAAAGTAAATTTCAAGAAAGTAAATTAATAACTAGAAAAACTCTTGGCAAGGAATTAGAACTTGACGTCCTATCCTAGTTATCCTTATCAATTGTGATGAGAATTTTTTGTTGCCCCCACTTGGTTAACTTCTATCTATGAGGGTAAGTCAAATGGATAAATCAATATGAATCCTCAAGTCCTAGTCAACTCCCAAGGAAAGACTAGAGTTAGTAGAATTCAAGTCAATTAGCAACTTTCAATTGTCAATCAACAAAGGAGTTTGATAACTCAAGACTCTCCAATTAATCAATTCAAGCTAAGAATGTAAAAAGCTAAATTAAAATCATAAATATGAAATACCTCAAATTGCATTAAATAAAGAAATCAAATCTAACATGGAGTTCATAAACCAAATTGTCAACATAAAGTAATCAACAAGGAAAAGAAATAAACTATAATACTAGAGCAAATAAAAGTAGAAGAGAAACTAAATTAAAGAAACATTGAACCTGGAATTGAGAAGAAATAAACCTAAAACTAAGAGAAATCCTAAAACCTAGAGAGAGGAGAGAGACTCTCTCTCTCTAGAAACTACATCTGAAACCTAAATTGTGTATTGATGAATGAGTGAATTCCCCCTGAGTCTCTGCTTGTCCCCTGGCAAAGTCTGCGTTTCTGGGCTGAAAATTGGGTCCAAACTCAGCCCAAAATCGCCCCAGCTTTTTCTGCAGGTAGTGCATATCACGCGTATGCGTCAGTCACGTGTGCGCGTTGTTTGGCGATTTTCCTTGTCACGCGTATGTGTCAGGCACGCGTACGCGTCAGGCACGCGTACGCGTCGCTCGTCTTTTGTGCTAGGCACGCGTGTGCGTCGCTGCCAGCTTCTCAAAACTTCATTTTTCGCGTTCCTTCCACTTGTGCATGTTTCCTTTCCATCCTCTAAGCCATTCCTGCCCTATAAAGCCTGAAAACACTTAACACACAGATCACGGCATTGAATGGGAATAAAGGATAATTAAAATTGATAGTTTAAAGGCCTAGGAAACGTGTTTTCAACTATATCACAAAATCAGGAAGGAATTGTAAAACCATGCAAATTAGATGAATAAGTGAGCAAAGAATTGATAAACACCACCCAAATTAGCACAAGATAAACTATAAAATAGTCGTTTATCAAAGTGGCGCCTGAGAAGCTTCCAACTTGGGCATTTGTGACACCTCATGAAGCAACAAAATTTCTCTTAGAAAGCATGCATTTTTTTGGCGCTGAGGACGCCATTCCTTGGCGTGGGAGACGCAGTCACTTGAGGAGAAATAGGACATCTTTGACGCCAAGGAATTAAAGCATGAAGCTGGAGTTGAAAACTTGGGGGTTGAGGGTTGTTGGAGGTTTCCACATTGAAGCACCAAAATGGAGGAGGCAAGGGCATTGGAGACACTTCAAAAGTTGGCATTGGAGACTCGGTGGATTGTGTCATTTGGGGCAGAAAAGTAACGCACCAATGAGAGTTTAATGGGCTGGTGTTGAAAGAGCTTTAATGTGAGGCGTTGGAGACGCTGAATTAAACACCAAACTGGATGTTCTTGGGTGTGCTTATTGATTTGGCGTCCGGGACGCCAAAATGGTGGCGTGTCTGGATATGGGCGTCAAAAGATGCTCATTATTCATGGATCAAACTGAACTTTAGCATAAACTATTATATATCGTTGGAAATCTTTGGATTATACTTTTCAACGTCGCTAGAAGTGCGTCATTTGGACCTTTGTAGCTCAAGTTAGACTCCTTTAAAAGTGAAGAGGTCAGCTGACGTCTTCCACACTGGTACTATTCTCAACTTGCATTTTCGGGATGAATTTCACTCTTAGATCAATGTCTACTATAGAGTGTTATAGTTGGAAAGCTTTGGAAGTCTATTTTTCAATGACACTGAAATTATCTCATTTGGAGTTTTGTAGCTCAAGTTATCCTCGTTGGAGTATGAGGAGGTTAGGTTGCAAATTCTCCATGAACTTATCCTTGGCTTGTGGTGTGTTTGTGTGCAATTGGCACCAATTTTGCCTTATTATGGTGTATTGCATGTCACCCTTTAAGGACCAATTGCCAGCTTGTTTGTGCACCTAATTGCATGCTTCCTTTTGCCTTAAGATTGCATAGCTTGCATAATTGACATACTCTTGAGTGTCACACACCATTCTTCATCATTTTCATTCTCCTACAAAAATCATTAACCACAGGTGCATCAAAGCTTGGTTCTCATAATCATGAATTAGCACAAAATGAATTGCTAATGTTCAATGATTATTTGCATGCAATTATAATTTGAGAATTATCCACAAACATAGTTAATAAGCAAGATTCATGATTTATTGAAAGAGCACTAAAGTAACTACAAGAATTCACAAACTCAAGGCAATCAAAGTAATCTTCAAGTAAAGCATAAAATACTTTATAATTGAGCAATGTTTAGTGTCTTTCTATATGAAATAAACAAGCAAAATAACTCATGATGCAATATTCATGACAAGGAAATTGGATTCTTAATTTGACAGTAAGCAAAAACAAGCAACCATTGATAGAAAATTAGGAATTTAAAAACCCTAAACTTCAGAAAAAAAGTGAAAATAAGAAAGGAAGATCTAATGTGGCACTGGCGGATCAGGATCGTGGCGTGGTGGATGGACTTGGCCATGCCAAAATTGAAGATGAGAATTTGGAGCTGGCGTTCGAGAAAGTTCTCGACGGTGAGAGAGAGGACATAATCATAAAGGTGAAGAGAAGGCGAAACCAAATCACAGAAGCTTGCTAAAGCCAGCAACAATGTTGCTTTCGGTGGCGAGGTGATAAACGAAGTAGCAAGGAGATGAGAAGTGATATTTAACCTTCAGATCGAAGTCGGAACAAGATCGTAGAAGCTCATTGAAGGCAACGGCGAGGAGATGAACGATGGTGGTGAACGATAAGGAGATGAACGATGGTGGTGAACGGTGAGGAGATTCTAGTAAAAGGAAAACGCCGCTGAGGAGATCATTGCCGGAGAAAGTCGCCGCTGAAGTAGATCCTAATGGTAGCGTCGGTACCTTACAAAAACACAGTGCACGAAAGTGCGTTAGTTTTGCAATTAGGGTTGGATCAGATAGAGTTTGGGATTTTTTTAAATCATTGACCCAGATAATTGTGGTTTAAAACCGCCATAATCATTAAAAACCGTCGTTTTTTTTTTTTGAAAGATATGTAATTGCATTGCTTTGTAAAAAAGAAATACATTGTCCATTATAGGGACAAAGACAAGAAAAAGGGAATCTCCCACTTTGGTAAACACCAAATACCAGCAAAAGAAAAACTAACAGAAGAGATTGGGGATTCATAAAGAATAGTGCTCTATAAGTTAGTCATCCCTTGCTGGAGCTTCCTTGCTATTTCTGGAATTACTGTTGCCGCCAGATTCTCACCTTCAAAGATCTCCAAATTTCTCACCTTTTATAATGCCTAATACAGAGATGAAAGGAGGGCCATAGAATATTATCCTCTTCTAATGCCTCTACTTGCCATTTGCCACCAGACTGCAAACTCCATGGTTCTATTTTGCACTATAGCATTCACCAAAGAAGAGGAAGACCAAATCTCAAAAGTGGGACCACATTGCACTAAGGATTTTTTCATTGCCATTTCTGCATCTTGGCCACATTGCTGAAGTATTTGAGAATCTTTGGTTGATCAAATTGATTACAGGTGATTTTTTATAAACTGCTCTCCATAGAAAATTTTTTACTTTGGATGGTAATTTTAACCTACCAATTGATTTCCAGAGCGTTGAATTCGTCATCACCGTTGTAAGGTGCTCAACTGGCACATGAAAAAAAAAATCATAAGCCATCCAGTACCCTGAGGCCACATCGTACTGCTTCCTCTTGTTCCATGCCCATTCAAGCTTGTCCTCACCATCGTCATTCAGTGGCAAGGAGAGAATTCGCGAACTGAGCTCAGGGGAAAAAACTGCTTTAACTAGCTGTGTATTCTATCTTTCATTCATTGTAAGTAAATCTTGTACTCAATTTATGTCTGTTACTGGATTGTCATTGTTACTGAGTCTAAAAGAGATGGTGGGGGTAACCATGGGTCTTCCCAGATACAAACATTTGTGCTAGATCCTATACTCCATCTCAAACCCTTTTCTACCGCTTTCCTTCCCTCCAGTAGACTTTGCCAACCCCAGGAAGGTTGGTTTCCTTTATCTGCCAAAAAGAGGTTAGCGTATCTATAGTATTTTCCTTTGAACATACGTGCAAGAAGCAAATTAGGTTTAGTAGTAATTCACCAAAACTGTTTACCTAGCAAGGCAAAGTTCTAGGCTCTAAGATCCTTGAATCCTAATCCGCCTTCCTTTTTGGGTTTGGTCATACAATTCCAACTAATCCAAACTATCTTTCTCTCCATTCCCTTCTGACCCCACTAAAATTGTCTTAGAATCCAGTGTATTTCTTCCACTAGAGAATCTGGAAGCTTGAAACATAAAGGCATATATATTAGAATAGCTTCTCCGATAGCTCTGATTAAAACATGTCTGCCACCTTCTAATAAGAGATTTTTCTTCCAAGCCTGAATGTAACATCCCGTATTTTTGAAAATCTAAATATGAATAAATTGTGATTTTATCTTATTAAGTTTAAACTTTATAACTTTAGAAATTATTCTATTAGAAATAATTATTAATTTTTTTTTATTTTTACTGGAGATTCGGAATAGATGGACTCTCTATAGGACCCATTTTATTGACGGGATTTATTACCACTATAGCTACTTTAGCGGCTCAACCGGTTACTCGAGAATCCCGATTATTCCATTTCCTGATGCTAGCAATGTACAGCGGTCAAATAGGACCTTTTTCTTGTCAAGACATTTTACTTTTTTTCATCATGTGGGAATTGGAATTAATTCCAGTTTATATACTTTTATCCATGTGGGGGGGGAAGAAACGTTTGTATTCAGCTACAAAGTTTATTTTATATACTACGGGAAGCTCTATTTTTTTATTAATAGGAATTCTAAGTATCGGTTTATATAGTTCTAATGAATCGACATTAAATTTTGAATATGAATTTTAACACTAATTTTAAAGAATTTGTCCTAAGATTGGGTCGAACGGGACGAACCGATTGGACCGGATCCAAATCGGGCCCAAGGCTCTATATTTAAACCAAAGTCCAGCATTCTTCTTCCTCTAATATTTTCCTTGAAGCACATCAAACTTGTGAAAGAGAAGGAAACGACGTAATCCTTCCAAAAATTCAATCGTCTGTAACTTTCAATACGAAGCTTCGATTGACGAGCCGTCAGCGGCCACTCGTTCGTCTCAGAATTCTCTACAAAAACCACATATAAATTTGGTAAGAATATAGCAATTTTTTATTCAGCCACTCTTCCATAATTTTGAAATTTAAGGTTTTGAGTTTGATAGATTATGTGATTTTGATGTTCTAGGCTTGGGTTAGCTTGAGGAAACTATTGGATTTTGTTCATTTGATCTGTGGATAAGGTAAGAAAATGTTAGAATCTTATGAATCATTGAATTAGTAATTTCATGATGATTATAGTGATATTGTGTTCTTGTTGATTTGGAGTTCAATTGGACGGTTTGAAACGAAATCCGGGTGCTTAAACTTGAGGAATTGATGTTTGGAAGCTTGGAGCTTGTGAAAAGAGAGATTTTTTTAGGTATTCCAAGCTTAGAGAGGAATCGGCCAAGGTATGATTTTGGTTTCTCGTAGTTAATGTTTAATGTCACGTGAAAACTTAGGCTAGAAGACCTTAAGATAGGAATGAACTGAATGAATTATTGATGGATTGTGTATAAAGGATGAATGAATTTGTATGTATTGGATTTTGACTTTGATGAGTATAAAATAATGATGATTGTTGATGTGTTAAGGGTTAATAGAGGGTTTGTGAAATTGAATTGAATGGATTGGTTGAGAAATGTGTGGTTTGATATTGTAAGTGATTTAATATTGGAAGTGGTTTTCCGTATAAGGTTTTCGTCTTATCGTTGACCATGACCGTTGTACCTTCGCTTTTATTTTGATCGTATCATTTCTTTTAAGGCTCTTAGTTATATTACTCTTGTCACATATATAAGTATTTTAACTTTTAGAGGTTGTAGCGCCTTACCACCTCTGATTTACGTCCTAGGCGTAAAGCTCTATGTGGTAGAGTGTTACAGTGAACTCTTTTATGAACTTTATCCTTTATTGCACTGAATATAGTCCTTTTAGATATCTGAATAATGGATGGAATGCCTAGATATTTATCTTGGACTCCCATATGCTTTATGTTAAGTAACTCTATTAACTGTTGTCTTTTGGAAAGTGGAGTGTTTTAACGGAAAAAATTGCTAATTTGTGGAGGTTAACTTTCTTCCTGCTAAGCATCTCATATTCATTGAGTAGAGATAGGATATTGTTGCATGATTCCTCATTAGCCTTCCCAAATAAGATAGAGTTGTCAGCAAAGAGAAGATAATTGACTGTTGGAGACCTTCTGTGAATCTGAATCTCCTGCATATACCTATTTTGCTCTGCCTTGTGTAACAGATAGGATAATCCTTCTGCACAGAATAGAAATAGATAAGGTGACAAGGGATCTCCTTGCCGAATACCCCTTCTTGGCTTAAAAAAGTAGTGACTAGTTCTCTGATCCAAGAAATCCATTTGGTTCCAAAACTCATTCTTTCCATGATGAACCATAAAAAACTCCACTCAACTCTGTCATATGCTTTACTCATATCCAATTTAATAACCATTTCACATTCTAATCCGCTCCTCTTAGTTTTGAGGTAGTGCATACATTCATGAGCTATTAGAATACTGTCAGAAATTAATCTACCCTTTAAAAATGCACTCTGGTTTGGACTTATTAAATTATTCATAAACTCCTGAAGTCTATGTTCTAGAATTTCGGAAATAATCTTATAAAAGACTGAGGATAAGTTAATAGGTCTGACCTATGACATGTCTCTAGCATTCGAAATCTTAGGAATCAAGCAAATCTGTGTTTGGTTAAACATCTTGAGTATTTTACCTCCACCAAAGAAGCTACGAACTACCTTAAAAACATCACCACCTACAATGTCCCAATAAAACTGCAAAAATCGTGCTGTGAAGCCATCCTCACCTGGAGCACTTTGAGGATAAACGCTGAAAGTGGATCTTTAGGTTTCCTCCATAAAGATTGGTTTCATTAGCCTCCAATTCATAAAAGCTATAACCAGAGGACTGAAATTGCTGAACATGTCACCAGGTTCTAATGGGTTAGTAGATAAAAATATTTTCTTGAAATAATTTTTAGCTACTAAAGCAATATTTTGTGGATCTGAAGCCATCTCACCATCGTTCCAAACTAGTCCCCAAATTTTATTTTTCCGATTTCTATCTTAGAATTTCTGATGAAAGAACTTTGTGTTAATATCCCTTCTTTCAGCCACTTGCATCTTGATTTTTCCTTCCAAAAACTTTTTTCTTTTAATAGCTCATCTCTTAATTTTTCTCTACCTTTAACACCTATGGCCCACCAAAATAACATGTTGTCCTCAACTGTTCCAACCTAAGATTTAGTTCTTCAATTACCTTCTTAGAGTTGGATTTATTATGTTGTTGCCACTGTAATAGACAGTGCCTACAACACTTCAATTTCTGTGCCAAAATATACATAGGTGAGCCATTAACTTCCATACTCCAAACTTCTGCTATCAGTGCCCTTATACCCTCCATCTCACACCACTGCTCCTGAAATTTAAATTTTATTTTGGTAGACCATCTTGGAGGATCCAAATCAAGTAAGAGAGGAGCATGATCCGAACCATTCTTCGATAATTTACTTACTACCGCATCTACTTAACTCTCCCTCCAAGCCATTCCAGCCATAAAACCATCAAGCCTCTCCCTAATTAAAACCTCTCCATCTTTTCTATTTGACCATGTGAACCATCCTATCATCCCAAGATCAACCAATTGATTATCGCTAATGAAACCATTGAAATTTTTAATGGAGGCATCAGACCTCATATTCCCTCCCTCGTTTTCTCCATAATTTGTAATTACATTGAAGTCACCCAAGATGATAAAGATACCTTCCAATTGCTGAAGTCAAGAAGAGAGTTCTTCAAATTTGATTAATTCGAGTCAGCTCATTAGTGCTCAAGTAAACTCCAACCAACCCCCAACTCACATTCTTATTCTCATCTTTAATAAAAAAATTACGGAAAAAGAGTTTTGAAACAGACTGTGTACCTCCACATGATCTTTCCATGCTAGAGCCATTTCACCTGATATTCCATTCGGGTCCACTATTGTGAAACTTTGATATCCGCATGATCTAACTTTATGTTCCACCATTCGAGGTTGATTTATAGTTTCACAGAGAAAAATTATCTCGGGGGAGTGGGATTGGCACATCCCTTTAAGATTGTGGACTGTCAATGGTCTTTTCAAACCCCAATAGTTCTACATTAGGACTCTTATGGTGCATTGGGTGCCACTAAACGGCTAACACCCTCCACCATTTCTTGATCCATATCTCAAATAACTCCTCCAGTTAATGATTCTAAAACTATCTCCAGTTTATCTTCTGCCTTTCTTTTAGTCCCGAACAACATCTCTATCCCTCCATGATTTGATCTAGCCATCTATTTCTGCCTTTTATTTGACAGAGTATTCAGCAGCAGGAGTACTTGGCATGCCATTTTCAGTTAAGACCCCTATGTTAGCATGCTTCATTTGGAAACTACTTGTTCTTCCTAACTGAATCTGATTCGAGCTTATAACCATAACATCCTCTATACTCCTATCATTCTCCTTTTTCTCATCACGTCTTTCATTTTTGGCAAGACTCTTGACTCTTTGATCGTACCTTTTTGTTTTGTCTTTGACACTCAAGTTTAAAAACCATCTACCTGGCAGTTTGGGAGCAGTCTCTTTTTGCGAAGGGGCTGACCTGCTTGAAAGCTCATTTCTCCCTTTTTCCCTTCATCCTTCTTAGTCTCCACCCTTATACCAATTTGATCAGGTATGATCCATTCTCCTATCTTATCTTCCCTTAACCTATTTTCCTTTATATCATCCAAAAATACAACACATGTTTTATGGTCATGGCTTATAGTTGCACGTATGTAAACACCATCCCTAGCTTTTCATACCGAACCGCTGCTCCAATTGGATACTTGTCAGAACCAGCGACCTTAAGAGAGTATTTTATAGCTCGAATTCCATCAATAATCACCCTTGTTTTGAGGATACGTGTCTCTCTCCCTTTAACATCAAACAGTCCCACATCCATCACCTTACTGAGTCTTTCACCAAGCTTTTGAGCAACCTCTAGCATCTTAAAGGTTTAAGGAACCCCCCAAAATCGGGCCCATATTGGTATCTTATTGTTTAGTTATTCTCCAATGCACACCCCCTCTTTCCAATGCTGGACATGGAGAGCTTAGTCCTTGAAAAGTCATGGAAAGCCTCTCTTAATTCTCAAAACATCCCACTTGTTATCGAAGAAGAATTGGAATTGATTTTGATCAATCTCCTTTATTCAAAATCTTACCGTTCTCCCCCAAATTGCTTTAAGCTCCCCATCCATGGTTCCGGTTGAAAAAGATGTATCAGCAAAAACTCTTCCAACTAGGCTATTAATGCAGTTGTGAATAGCTCCCTCACTACAAGAAAATAGCTCTATCGCCACGCTTTTAAAGTATGGCAAAAAGCTGAAAAAAGCGTGGCGATAACTTTTTGTCTTGCTTTTTGAGCTACCGACATGCTTTTGAAAGGGTCACATCTGGAAGGGTTCTGGTTGCTCTATCGCCACGCTTTATTTTTGTCACGCTTTTACAGATTGCTGCACTTAAAAGTGTGGTCGTATGTGAGAGATATTGCCACACTTTTGAAGCATGGCAATAGAGAGATATGGCCACACTTTTGAAGCGTGCCAATAGAGAGATATATGGCCATGCTTTCAAAGGTGGCTTTGATAAACCCCAAATTTGTGGTTTATCTTGTGTTGATTTTAGGAAATTTTATCAACTTATCCCATATTTATTCAACGAAATAGCATGATTTCATGAATTTCTCCTAATTATGCTTAATGGTTAAAAACATGCTTTTTAAGCTTTAAATTGGCAATTTTAATTCACCTTTGATTCCACTAGATGCCTTGATGTGTTTGTTAGTAAATTCAGGATTGAAAAGGGCAAGGAATGAATCAAAGGAGTGAAGGGAAAAGCATGCAAAAAGGAGAATTCATGGAAAAATAAGGATTTAGAGTATTCAGAGCAACGCGCACGCGTGAAGAGGTGCATCGTCGAAGGCGATGCGTATGCATGACATGACGCGTACGCATGACAAGAAAAAGCCAGACGACGTGTACGCGTGACCCATGCGTACGCGTCACAATCAGCACATGACCTCATTAAAGTAAATACGCTGGGGTAATTTCTGAGCTGCTAGGCCCAAATAAAACTCATTTCTGAAGCTATTTGACATTGAATTCAAGATGGATAAAGGGGGGAGCAATTCATTAGTGTAGGAAGCATGCCTTAGGTTAGTTCTAGAGAGAGAAGCTCCCACTTTTCTCTAGAAATTAGGATTCTTAGTTTATTTTCATCTTAGATTTAGGTTTAATTACTTGTTTTGATTTAGTTTCCTTTACTTTTACTTGTTGATTTGCTTTAATTTCCTTAGTTCCTCTTGTTAATTTCTCTTTTGGGCCTCTTTTATGTTTATGAACTATTGTTGGATTTGGATTTTTCTTTAATGCAATTTCATGTTTTATGTTCTTTGATGTTTAATTGAGTTGCTATTGTTAATTTCTTGAAATTGGGTAGTTGTAGATTTTATTATTCTTGCAACTTAACATGCTTTCCTTTTTTGCCTTTCAAGTGTTTGACAAAATGCTTGGTTGGATGTTAGAGTAGCATTTTGAGCATTCTCGGCTTGAAAAGAGAAATTAGGCAATCTTGAGTCATCAATGCCCAATTAAGATTGGTGATCTAGAGTTGTTAGTTAATATTATTTTCATTGACTCTAATCTCTTGCTAATTCAATTAGTGAGTTTATTAGGACTTTTGGATTGAGATTAACTAGTCTTATTTGACTTTCTCTCAATGTGAAGATAACATTATACCTTCTTCCTATGTTAGAGATGACTAAATAGGATTAGCTGTTGTTAATTATTATATTATGATTGATGACTAGGATAGAAAGATTATATTCTCAATCCTTGCCATGAATGTCTCTCTTTATTAATTACTTTCTTTAATTGTTTGCTTTACTTTTCTTGTCATTTATTTTCTTACCCTTTTATCAACCAACCCACCCCTTGGATACCAAAACCAATAGCACGCATACCTCACTGCAATTTCTTTGAGAGACGACCCGGGACTAATACTCTCGGTATTTTTATTGGTTTGCACTCGTGACAAACAAATCAAACTTTGATTGAGCATTACTTGTCGGTTTGGAACTATACTTGCAACGAAGTTATTTTCTCTTTTACCGAGAAGAAATTCTAAGCCGACAGTTTTGCACATCAGGCTTGCCGGCTAGAACCTTTTGCCATGCTTTCAAAGTGTGGCCTATTCCTTTGTCAAATTTTAAAATAAAACAAAATGGAGAAAATAAGCTATTATAATCGGTGAAATATCTTAAAAAATGACTCTTAAACATCATTCTTAATGCAAATCCTTCTTGAATTAGTTGCAAGTTCTTCCATCACCGCTCTCACTTCGTCCGGCCCTATATTTGTCTTCCCAATCAATATTGTCTTCTTGAATCTAAACCCTTCACACCTCTTTGGTTCCCCTTTGAATATCCCTGTCGATAAGTATTTGTGAGCCCTGAATGCATGCTCCACACCATCCACTGCAGACAACAAAATTTCAAAACCAAAACCACACAGCTATATGAGAAATCGAGTCAAATGCATCAACTTATAATATAATATGATATCATTTACAGTGTTAATAAATCAAATATATCACTCTCACTAGTCACAACCATTGAAATTTTTAGATATTCTAAATTGAAATTAAATTATACTGTGACTAAGATATTCTAATTTTTTCTGCAGTAGTCTCTACTAGTTAAAATTGAATGAGAAATTAAGGTAGCTTTTTAACCAAAAAAAAGAGGAAAAAGAAAAAAGAGAGTGGTGAGGGTACCAAAGCTTCTAATAATAGATAGAAATCAAGTAACATAACTACATTTCAGTATAGAATGACCAATCTAATAATAATAAAGTCTCATTCTATTAAGAAATGTGGTCAGTGTTACTAAAGAGCTAACCTTTCTGGCACACTTGATGAATCCACATTTCATGGTATTTATTTTCTCTAATTGGGTAAATTTCATCAACTTTCCTTGCATTTATTCAATGAAATAGCTTGGTTTTGTAAAGTCTCCATGAATTGTGCTCAAAAGTGAAAACATACTTTTTAGGCTCTTATTTGCTAAATTTTATTCACTTTAATTCCATTTGATGCCTTGATGTGTTTGTTGAGTGATTTCAGGCTTACAAGGCTAATATGGATTAAAGAAGTGAGGAAAACGCATGTAAAAGTCGAGAATTCATAAAAAATGGAGTTTGGAGGTTTTCAGCAGTGTGCGCACGCACAAGTACGTGTGCATACGCACAAGTGAGAGTCAGCAAGTGTGCATGCACAAAACCTATCGTGCGTACGCACAAGTGGAAAAATTGAAAGTGTGCGTACGCACAGGTCCCAACACGTGACCTCATTAATGCATTACGCTGGCTGCGAATTTTGGGCCCCCAAAACCCAACACAACTCATTTCTGAAGCTATTTCAATCCTAATCCAAGAGGAGGCAAGGGGAGAGCAATTTAGCTTTAGGTTTTTATGTTTTGTCTTAGGTTACTAGAGAGAGAAGCTCCCCCTTCTCTCTAGAATTTAAGTTTTCTTAGTTAATTTCTCTTTAATTTTAGTCCTTAATCCTTGTTTTAGTGTAGGTTCCTTTATGTTTTCATACTCTTTTGTCTTGATCTTCTTCATTTCTCTTGTTATTTCCTTTATTTTGTCACTTATATGTTATGAAAACTCTTATTGACTTCAATTTTATTTAATGCAAATTTATGTTTCCATGTTATTATTGCTTTCTTTAGTTGTTATTATTAATTTCTTGTATTTGGTAGTTTTAGATTTTATCATTATTGTAATTTAATCTGCTTTTATTTTCATGTACACCAAGTGTTTGATAAAAATACTTGGCTTAGTTTTTACTTAGTTTTTCCTCACTCTTGACTTGGAATTGAGGACTTTGGTGACCCTTAAGTCATTGATGTTTATTCTTGATTGATATATTAGAGTAGTTAGTTGATTTAGTTTCCACTAACTCTAAGTCTTCCATTAATAGAGTTGACTAGGACTTGTGGATTGAAATCAATTATGCCTATTTGACTTATCCTCGATGTTAGGGTTGACTAAGTAGGATTAACTCTTCATAATCATCATATGTTTGTGGTCAATGGCTAGGATAGGTAACCTTGGATCTCACTCCATGCCAAGAGGTTCTTTAGCATTTGAATTCCCCTTTTCCTTGATTAATTGCTTAAGTTTAATTTCTTTGACTTTAATTCCTTGCATGCTTGTTTCATTCCTTGCTATTTACATTTCTTGTCTCTTGCCATCAAAACCCCATTCCCCCATAGCCAATAATTGAGCATCTCATTTGCAACTCCTAGGGAAGACGACACGGGATTTAAAACTTCCGGTTATGTTGTGTTGAATTGTGATATCTTTAGATTAAAATTTTATTGGGAGTTAATTGTTGATTTAGACTATACTTACAATGAATGAATTATATTTAGAGAAATTCTAAATCAACAATAACTCTCATTATCAACAGTCAAGAGAAGTGACACTAAAGCAATATTTCTCATATCGAACAGATGACATAAAAGAAATTACCATTCACTTGGTTAGACAATGCACCCTCTTGCACCTTCTTCCCCGTTCTTTTTACTACTGCAGCTAAACCATGAACATTGTTAATACTAAAACTGAAAAGAAAATCCTCTCTCCACGGCTAATTTTAACAAAATGCTAGGTAAGTTTCCTCCTAGAACTATTAGAGGGTATGCTAACGCAACTATGCATCATGGTATAGTCACCATGCAGACAATCATATCTTTAAATCTTCTTTTCTTGTTAGCTCTCCTTCTCTTCTTCTCTTCCTTTGTAAGCTCTATTTCTTCTTGAATATCATCCTTGCCTTCGAACACCTTCTCAGGAGCCAGCATAGCTATATCTGAGACAGCCACAGGTGCAATCTACCCCTGGAAAGTGTATCACATTGTAAGACAATTGGAAGAAACAAAAATTAAATTGATATTGCAAGATAATAGCTCTTTACTTCTTCCATTGTCAGAGCAGGCACATTAATTTGAATAGACATGTCCTCTATAACCTGTCAAGTTCAACATAAGCTAATTTAGAAGACAGAATAGTTAGTGATGTGCGTATCTATGTGATAGGTATTATTTAATTCCTCATCATGAGTCAGCAGATACACAAAATGACATTCATATGAAGGAAGAATCCATATCCTTCTAATGCAATGCACCTCCAGCCAGCATCAATAACAAATAATAGAACTAAAGATAAATAAATAAATAGAGAAATGAAAACTTAATGTAATTGTTGTTGTAGAATTATAGAAGATTGTGTTATGGTTTATAATAAAGTAACGGTTTTCCCAATTGGTTGTTCCGAGAGTGAGAGAATTGAAGTTACCTAAATCCTATAAAAGTAATAATTCATCAATTTCCATGACTCAAGGAATAAAGATTAGCAGCAAGAGAGTACATTACAAGGAAAGACAACCTTGGTACCAAAACAACAACCAAAGTTCATATAAAGCAAAGAAAAGAAGAGAAATGAACCTGTTGAAAACAGTATCAAAAGAACTTGAATTAATAACAACCTCTACAAGAACTTAGTAACCAATTATCAAACATTCAAAATAGTATCAAAGCTATTCCACAAAATCAAAATTAGTATCACAACAACAACAAACAAGTAGAATTTGAATATTGACATCAAAAAATAAGAAATAACCTAGAATAATTAATTTTAACATGTTAATTTTAGGTCATTTACAACCACAAATATAAGACACAAACAGTAACACTAATTATTATCATTTAAATTAAAATGACCTAAAGCCTGAAATAAAGTTAGACTTAAGTAAATACTAATAACTAATTAGTAACTTCAAAAATTTTCCAGCAACCTGCCTCACTACCTCCATATTACTTATATCAACTTCTAAAATTTGTAGAAAATGGCTACCAGTGGCAAAGCAGCACTACCACAGTAGTAGAATTGTACTACTACGCATCAATGGCAACATGTATGCTCAGACAGCAATGAGCTAGCAGTGCTTCCTGGTGCAGCTATCTTTCTCACTCAGTTTTGAGACAGAACTTGGAGCAAACTTGAAAAGGACTTCACTATGTTCAGGAATACATGAGAACAATTAATAGAATGTTTCAATTAGTAGCTACATATGAAAATCTTAGGAATCAATGAAAACCAAATAGAAGTACTGAAAATATATATTAACAAGCCAATTATACAATGAACATTCTCTTCCAACACAAATAATATTAATAGAAAAATGACGTTTAATACAAAAACAATTCAGTACTATCATTTCACACAGACTTTTGTCATGGTACAACCTTTATCTTTATTTTTTAATGGATGCTTATTTAATTGAAATAAAACATTATACCGCCATGTCAGGTTTCTGAACTAATCACACTTATAACAGTATGAACCTCAATACCTTTTCCCCATTTGTATAAAAACAAACATCAAAACAAATAAAACCCAAATATTACAAACTAAATACAACACTAGAATAAGGAAGAACTAACAAAACAAAACATCTCCTTTTTCACATTTGGATAAGGACGAAACACTAAACCAAATAAGACCCAAAAACTGGAAACTCTGAATAATTCAATCAAACCATCAATACCAATCAATAAAAATTAAACAAAATCAAAACCCTAATCGCGAATGCTTAAAGTATGAAAAAATTAACCTGTTGAGAGTTGATGTAGAAAGACAAGTAGAATAGAACAGACAAAGCACTAGCAGTTCAGCACAACCTAGCAGCAGCTGAGCACTACCACAGCTGCAGTAGAATAGAATCAAATATCTAGAAGTTTAGAGAAAAAAACTAAACCAAATATTAGAATAGAACAAAAAACAATTTAGAAAAAATTAGAAAAATGAAGAATCAAAGCAAAAAATCAAATTCAAAAACAAATAATCAGATCAAGAAAAAATTTGACCAAATAATTTACCACGACGCTACGAATGCTAAACGTGGCTGACAGTTGGCACTGACGGGTGGCAAAGAGGAGGGTTGAGAGAGGGAAAGGAAGGTGCGACAAGTGAGGGAGAGAGAGACGGTGGCTCGATGACTTCAGAGAAGGAGACGACAACGCGACGGGTGTTGAGCAATGGAGGGACATGGAAGCAATGCCAATGCAGGGAGCACCGGCGAAGGGAGGACCGACGGAGTGGTTGTGAGAGAGGTTGACCAATGAGTGTTATTGGGATCGAAAGTTAGAGTGTTAGAGAAGAACGACCACTGCTCCTGCGTGAGAAGGATGGAGGAGGAGGAGAAGAGTGTTGTAGTTGGGACTCGTGGAGGCATCATGAGAGCGACGACGAACCTACCACTGGTACTGTTGTCCTGCATGTCTGCGTGAGAATGATGGAGGAGGAGTGCTCGAATGAAGAAAATGAGGGAGAGAGGGAGGCATTGCTGCTGCATGAGTTAGGGTTAGGGGAATGGGGAATAAGGATTTTGTTATTGCATTTTCACTCTTAGCGTGCCAAAAATGTTACAAGAAATGGTCACGCTTTTAAAATGCCACTATAACAAAACCCTATCACCACACTTTAAAAGCATGCATGTTTCTCTCTAAAGCATGACAAAAAAAGCGTGACTAAATCTTGAATCAATTGCCACCCTCATAAAAACGTGGCCATAGACCCTTTTCACCACGCTTTTTAAGCGTAGCAAGAAAAAATGTGGCCAAATCTGTAATCAATCGCCACCCTCATAAATGTGTGGCTATTGACCAGTTTTGGCCATGCTTTTAAAGCGTCGCAAGAAAAAAGCGTGGCCATTGGCCTTTTTTCTTGTAGTGTCTTTATATCCTCCTTTGACAATTGTATCACATGATCCCTCTTTGCTTTTCTCAAAGGAACGGAGACAGTTAAATTTTCTCTACTTTCTACCATGATTCAGGGAGTTAATGCCAGGAGAAAAGAACAGAGAAGAACCTATGTTGTATGATGACTCTGAATTAGGAATGAAATTAAATTATGGTATGTGTAAAAAACGCTGACCTTAACAGCACAGAAACTCTGTTAAGTTAGAAACTCTAGCAAGGCATATTGGCCCTTGACAGCACTCTACAATGCATCTTTCAAGTAATCTCATAAAAAATCATCATTTTACACAAATTAATTACGGAAACAACATAATATACCATAATATTCGAATATTACGGCAGGTCTATAAAACCGTTGTATTATTAATGTCATTTTAAATCTTTTTTTTGTAGTGCCAATCGTCACATATTAGTATATATTTATATGTATTATATATTTTTTTTAAAGAAAATTCAATTAAAATAATTAAACTTTTTTTACAACAAAATAATCAAACTTTCTATATATATTAAAAATCAATCAATCACTATTTTATTTTTGTGTTTTTATTCAGATTTTTATTATATTATTTATAAAATTTAATTATAAATGTGAATCTAGTTTGAATCTATTAATTATGAAGTTTGACTTTATAAATGTATTTACGGTCA
>NC_029794.2:30981000-31014750 GCF_000816755.2 Arachis ipaensis | reverse complement strand
AATATAGCACATAATTTTTTTTATCAAAAAAAATTTATTCATAGAAATAAAAAAAACATTTATAAATCGCATATAAAATAATTTTACATTTAAAAATGAAGATAAATATTTTTTATGTTAAACTAAAGACTTAGAGGAGGTATAATATTCGATTAAAAGCTAAGAAATTTTAATAATTTAAAATAGAGCCAAATTTAAGTCTTCTTCATTTCTAAAATCTTTATAGATGTGCTACAACAGAAAGAGATATCTTTTTGTCTTTTCGACAAATATCTGAATATTTTCTAGACATGAAAATATTTTTATGAACAAAAATCTTTTCATAAAAAGACATCTAAAACTAAAAATTATAAAAATATCTAAAATTCAAATAAAAATTATTTGAAATTGAAATAAAATAAAAGCAATTTAGGGCATAGAATTTTAAAATAGAGTTTATATGATTTAAGATTCAGAACTTAAGGTTTAGGGTTTAGAATATAGGATTAAGAAGTTTGAATTTAAGGTGATTGACGACATTGACCACTATTGACTGGTGGCATTGACTGGCGACAGCCGGCGTAGTTGCTAGTGGTGGCAGATGAATTTGTGATGTTGAGAGGAAGAAAAAATGGAAAAAAAAGGGGTAAAAGAGAGTTTATAAAAAAATGATGAATGAGAGTTTTTTTAGATATTTCATTGGACTTTTTTATGGTGAATTGTTGACCGAATGATGTTAATTCTCTAGCATTATTGTTGAAAGAATTTAGTCAACAATTCCGCTATGTAATCAAGAGGGATCCAGCCAACTCCTGCCAATTTTCATTGTGCTGGACCCCAAAACCCATTTCATTCAAAAAGCCACATTCCTAATTACTCTATGTTAATTCAAATTTCTCTTTGTTACTATTGTAAACCTAATTAACCCATAGTTTAACCGTGCAACCACATCTCCCAATTTTCCCTTTTCAACGCCGCCGAACCTGTCTTTTGTGAAGCCTTTCTCGGTCCCTGGCGTCAATTCAAGTCAGCACCGCCGCCGCGCCGGTCAGCGATCCACCAAGGGGCTCCCCGAAGTCATCCCAGCGCCGTCGCTTCTGCTGTATGTAACTGGTGGCCTTCCATTGAAGACGCATCCACTCCTCCAACAAACCACCCGACGGCGCCTCCTGTTGCTCTGCCTTAACACACACGCGGTGGAAGTGTCCCTGCCTCGGTGAAGAACTAGCAAGCTCCCCTGCTGTTTGTCCCTGTGTTCCTACTAGTGAAGCTTACACAACGGCGCTTCAGGTTGCTAGGAATATCAATGAGAAGGTAACATCACTGAAAAATATCTTTCATGTTGAGAATCATGCACTTAACTGGGTTGCATCAATTAAAATTCAAGAGAAAGTAATTTTTTTCCCCGAATTATGGTTGTCTTTTCATTTTTTTCGAAGATATTAAATCATGGAGGGGGGTCTTAAGTAAAACTAGTTACCAACGATGGGTATTGAGTATGCATTTTCTATCCTAAAAGGCTCTAAAGTGAAAATTCGAAGTAGTGACAGAAGCATTGTTACTTATTTTTTGCTCTAATATATTTTATAATTCATTTGGCATTTTCTTTCCCCTATGGATTTCTAGATGATCCTTGCTTTTAGTTGTGTTGTAACTACAAATCATTTACTTGGTCATGTATATTGGCAAGTTTAGTTAGTTTAAATTCATTTTGGCTGGATAACAAATAATGTGCACGCATACATGTTAACTGTGTCTTTAGCATTATAGTAATTTATTTGATTAATAGAGGTTGCTGTTGAATTACTTTATGTCTTCAGAGTGTTGAACCTGTGACTTAGTTGATCTTGAAAAAATGAAAGGTGAAACTTGGAATTTTTTTATGGCTGAATCGATTGTTGGTTTATAAGTTAGTCCTTAACAGGTGCAATGGTTTAAACTCTCATAAAATAGGTGTGTCTTCCGATGAAAGTTAATTTTTATGCACCGGCTCATAGTTGAAATTATATGTATGGTTATCCCAAATCTAACTTTTTTGGTTTAGTTCAGTCTTTTTTGTGTTGGAAAAAAAATAGATAGTTGTTATCTCCATAACTAAAAGTGATTTTTTGGAGTTCTGAATAAAAATAGTAGTTCAAATCCCTATAACTATGTGATTTTCTGAATGTGTCTTTAGTAGATGTGTCTTTAATAGATGTGTCTTGTGTTGGATGTGTTTTTAACAGATGTGTCTTCTATTGGATGTGTCTTCTGTTTAAAACTTGCTTAAATGTGTCTTTAATGGATGTATTTTCTATTTAGAACTTCGATGTTACTTTTCGAGACTTGTAGACTTTTCTTCTTTGTTAGACTTATCAGTGTGTGTCTCTATTGAGATTCTCATTAGTATTTCTTTTTACTGTGGATGTGTCTTCTCAGTTAGGACATTGATGTGTCTTTTTGCTTTTGTTAAACACTTATTTTGTTTGACCGGTTAATACTTGCATGTGTCTTTAATGCTTCGATGTGTCTTTTGTTATAAGAAAGGGAAATTGCGGCGGCTCGCACTAAGTATGAGAAGTTGCAAGCGGAGATGAAAGAAGCTATGACTAACTTGGTCTCTCAAGTAGGTCAGACAGGGGAATTGAAACTCCATCTCAGGGAGCGTGATCAAGAGATAGCTAGCATGAAGAGTGCACTGGCCTAATTGATAAAGCACATGAAGATTGACTTGGGGAAGAAGATTGAATAAGCAACACTTATCGATGCAAAAGTTAAACAAAAAATCACTTTTGTTTTTATTCATATGTTTATTTCGGTCAAACTTTGATGATCACCTTTGAGAGTTTGGGTGGTTTTAATTAGATATTCATCAATAAACTTTCTAAGTTTATATGAATGTGCAGATGATTTTTTTAAGCTACTCAGTTTCTTTGTAGACATATTAACATCAATGCAAGTTCAATTGTTTGTTACATTTATTTGGTTATAGTAATCCTATAACTATAAATTTATCATCATGTTGAGATGCAATGAAAGGAATCATAATATTCATTAAACTTATCCATACAATTTGCATCACAATAGAATCATGGATTCTGATGGAGGATAAATGTCGGTTTAGAATTTCTCAGTAGAATTTCGTTGCAAGCATAGTCCAAACTGACGAAGTATCCCTAATCAAAGTTTACTAGAATGTCACAACAATCCAATCAATAACTGAGAGTAGAATTCCGGGTCGTTCTTCCAAGGACTTGCATTAGAATACACATTATTGGTTAGGAATTTTGGGGTTTTGGGTTGCTTGTGAAAGAAGTAAAATGACAAGTATGTAAAAAGCAACGAACAACTAAGAATTAAATTGAGATAACTAGAAACACCAATCAAACATTAACTAACTAGCAAGAATGCATTAAAATAACTACAACTAGAAATATATGTGAATAAAATATATGGAATTAGAGTAATAGAACTAAGGAACGAAAGCTAACAAGAGTGAATGACAATCGATCAATATAAAGGACTTGGCTAGGGGAGATAATTAGAATTCCTATCCCTATTGTCATTACCAATTGTGACGGAAATTGTCTATTGCTTCTTCTTAGTTATCATCTAACAATTGAAGAAAAGTCAAGTGGGTACAATTAACTTGAGTTCACAAGTCCTAGTCAACTCCTAGTGAAAGACTAGCTTTGGTGAAGTTCAAGCTAACAAGTAACTTCCAACACTCAATCAACCATAGACCTTGACAATTCAAAAGTTTCCAATACTCAACCCCAAAGCCAAGAGTAGAAATCTACTCCATAATCATAAAAAGCATTTTCACAAACACCTTGTGTGCACTAAAAGAAGACATTATAAAATTGAGAAATAAGTCCAAATCAAAACTACCCACTAACAATAATTGCTAATAATGAACCAAATAACATCAATGGACATGAAAGAAAGCTCAATGCATTAATAGAAGTCAAAATCCAACAAGATTCCAAATCAAAATCAAAACAAGTAAAATTGCAAGAGTATTAAGTAAAACTGGAGAGTAGAAACTACAATTAAAATAACAAGAACTGAAATTAAAAAGGACCTAATTCAAAGATTCAAATGAAAATGAACAAGAACACTAAAACCCTAGAGAGAAGTGAGAGTTTCTCTCTCTAGAATTCAAAAATCTCTAAAAACTAAGCTAATGGAATGTGTTGTCTACATCCTCCTTCACTCCCAGCCTCTAATCTCCAGACTGGGCTCGAAACTGGGCCAGAAAATCAGGATAAAATCTCCCCTAGCGTGTTTCCTTAAGTGAGGCACGTGACGCTTGTCACGCGTTCGCGTCGTCGAACTTTGCACAAGGTCACACGTACGCGTCTGCCACGCGCACGCATCGGTGGATGATGCTCCTGGTTATGCGAACGCGTCAGCACCAGCTTCTCAAATCTTCAATTTCTTGTGTCCTTCAACTTATGCATGCTTCCTCTCCATCCTCCATACCATTCCAGCCCTATAACTCTAAAATCACTCAACAAACGCATCACGCCATTGAATGGTGATAAGAGAGGATTAAAAATTATTAATTTAAAGGCCTAGGAAGTATGTTTTCAATCGTAGCACAAAATTAGGAAGAAATCTTAAAAACATGCAAATTATATAGATAAAGTGTGACAAAAGTTGACAAAATCCACTCAATTCAATCCAAAATAAACCATAAAATTATGGTTTATCAACCTCCCCACACTTACATATTAGCATGTCCTCATGCTAAGCTCACGAAAACCACAAAGGGTGAAGGGGAATGGTAGGACTTATGAAATGCAACCTATCTACATGAATGTAACTAAATGCAAAATACTTCTACCTACTTGGTTAAAAATGAATCAACCTCCAAGAACATATATGAACATGTAGGGCTCATGAATTCCACCAATTCAAATATCAACATGAAGTATAAACAAACTTGCAAGAAGAAAGCTCGTGAAAGCAAGAAATAAGGGATTGAGCATCGAACCCTCACCGGAAGTGTTTACACTCTAGTCTCTCTAGTGTTTGAGGGTCGATTCTTTCAATTCTCTACTAATCTTTCTTTATAAGGCTTGATCTTCTTCTACCAATCAACATATATTCAATGCATAGATACACATATCAAGAGGTCTTTTCATGGGTTGTAATGGAGTTAGGGTCAAGGCATGATTGTTATTTGGTCAAGTGGACTAGAATTCGGATCTTTGATTAGCCTAAACTTTTCCACCTAACCTAAAACAATCAATGTAATCAAACGCAATCCTAACTACCCATTAACTATCTTTTCTACATATTCATGCATCCCAATTTTTAAATACAATTCATATGCATCACTATTACTATTTATCTTGGGGCATTTTTGTCCCATTTTTATTGCTTTATTTTTTTCTTTTTCTTTTTTTCTCTTTTCTTTTGTTTTCTTTGTTTCTTTTCTTTTTTTTTCTTTTTTTTCTATTTTTATACATGTACATATATGGTAGAGAATATATACAAGAGATTAATGCATATGATTAAAGTATTGAATGCATGAATATGTGCCCAAAATTTTTCACATTCTCACAGAAAGTATAAAATATCCAATTCTCAAACCAAACGTTCCCAAACCTAATTTCCCCACCTTAAATTATGCACACTCTCACTAGTATAAGTTAATCAAGGATTCAAATTATTGACATTCATTGTTTTCTGCTTAGAGTTAGTGGTGTGCTAAAATAGAGAACAAAAGGGGTCAAATAGGCTCAACATTGGTTGGCAAAGGATGATGAAAAGATAAGGCTATTTGGGTATGTGGGCTTTAATGAAACAAAGGCCTCAATCACATACATGCATACATACATTGAACAATGGACATATAGAATCAAGAAAGACAAAGATCACAATCTTAGAGAGAACAACAGACACCAAAATAAAATATTGGTTGATAAGATGCAACCAATTAATTAGGCTCAAAACCTCACTAGGCTTGTGTGTTCTAACTCTAAAACCACATTCCAAAATTAATTCCTTCAAACAAGTTCTACAAAAATTTTTATTCAAATTGGTGGAATGCCCTAAAACAGTTTTCTTGGGAAAGAAATCATCACTTCAACCAAGTAGTCCTAACACAAAGATGGGTATAATATGTACAAACTCTAACTATCATGCAATCTATCATACAATGCAACAACTAACTAACAAAGAAAATTATTAATTGGTGGTGGAAAAGGAAGTAGTTACCCATGGATGTCGGTCCTCAACCTCCCTATACTTAAAGATTGCACCGCCTTCGGTGGATGCAAAGATGAGCACAGTGGGTACGGAATCGCCACTCTCACTGGCCTAAGGATGGTGTTACAACTAAGGTGCTTGTGGTGATGTTGATGATGTTGGAATTCCCAGTTAGCTACCTTCTTAGGAGCTTGCTCCTTTCTCTCTTGGCGACCTTCCTGAAAAGGAGAGAAGGAGTAAACATTAAGCTAAGAGAGAAAGAGAGAAAATTAATAAAGTGCAAGTGAGAAAGAATGCCAAATAAGAATAAGGTGTCTCACAAACATGGTCGCGACAACATGTAAGTGAGAAATCAACTAAAACATTGAGGCATATCAATAGCACTCGATGCATAAGTCAAGAAAGCACATAAGTATACGCCAAGGAAAGAGTAACTCAAGCACATAAGTATACTAGGGGCGTGGCATGCCCATGATGGTGGTTTAGGCTCACAAGCTTGGCGTGCCACGCCCCTAGTACCAAGTGGCACACCCATTGAAGCTGCCCATTCCCTTCTCCTCTAGACAATTGTACTGGCATGCCACGCCTTAGACCTGACGTGCCACACCCTTATAAATGTGACAAGCTTTTTCTCTGGCCACTTGAACTGGCGTGCACGCCCAGCTTGGAAGATAGAACTGGTGTATCACGCCCAGCTTGGTGTGCCAGGCCCTTGATAACTCTTCAAGATCTCTTTCTGGAAAACATTACTAGTACGCCACGCCTACCTCTGATGTGCCACACCCATTGGTGAGCTTGGAATTCCCTCTCTGGACATCATAACTGGCGTGCTACGCCCATAGTGAATCTTGAAGAACCCTTTTCTGGAAAACAGAAATGGCGTGCCACGCCCATAGTAAATCTTCAAAACTCCTCTCTAGTCAAAATAGTTTGTGTGCCACACCTAGCTCTGGCGTGCCACGCCCATAATAAACTGTTAGCAATCTCCTCTGGTAAGTAGACCTGGCATGCCACGCCAAGCCTTGGCGTGCCACGCCCTTTGTAATTCCTCAAGAACTCCTTCCTGGTTCATATGCCTGGCGTGCCACACCCAGCAGTGGCGTGCCACGCCCATAGTAAAGCTCCATGACTCCTTTCTGAGAAGTATAGTTGGCGTGCCACGCCCATCTATGGTGTGCCACGCCCATAGTAATTCTTCAAATTTCCTTCCTGGATATCATAACTGGCATGCCACGTCCAACAATGGCGTGCCACGCCCATTGTGCAACTTGAGAAACTTCTTCTGGAGATCATAGCTGGCGTGCCACGCCCAGTTAAAGATTTTGGCGTTTGCTTGAAGTGGCACGCCCCACACACACGCCTAGCACCTTTGCTTGCTTTCTTCCTCTTTTATTGCTCTTTTCACCTGAAATCCAAGCAAGAACTCATTTCAAAGCAGAGTATTACAAACTTATGATATAACTCTTATCAATGCATCAAATGAGTGAGAATTCTTCACTTTTATGGCCCTTTTAAATGGGAGAAAGAGGTAGATGATGCAAGTCATCACAACACCAAACTTAATTTTTGCTTATCCTAGAGCAAATCAATGTGAATTGTTTCCACTAATTGGGACTTGACCCTTAGGAGAATGCAATCACAATTAGAGATAAAGATTAAGTACCAATCATGCATGAGCTTTGTTATTTGCTTTCATATCACAATGAAACTCTTAAACTTTTGAGGACCTCTTTAAGTGCTTGCTTCTAGAGCCCCCTCTATTGATTGTCACCTTGAGTAGTAAGATTGTCCTTTTTCTTTTAATTATTCTTATTTTATTCTTTCATTATTCCTTTGTTTCTTTGATTGACCACGACTCTAAGTGTTTTGTCTCAAGACGACATTTTAAAGTAAGCTTTCAATTAGCACTCCCAAACCAGTTGGTTTTAGGGTACTAAGTGTTGAGACACCCCTAAGAATTTACTTGCTCAGGTCTCTCTTCTTGACACATCTTAACCACAAGCATCTACTAGGATCTTAGCTTTTTGAGCCATTTGTTTCTTTCTTTTCTTCCTAGTAGTTGATGCTCAGAGCCTCGGGTCTTACTTACTACTTCTTGGTTCTATTTATATTCATGGGTCATCCTTAGCATCTACTTGTTATGTCCTCTATGTCTAGTTTTTCATTATGGATTACTTACTTCTTAAACTTCAATTCATGATTTTATACTTGTTCCTTATCTCTTATTTTGAATTAACTCACTTGGGTCATAGTTCCTTACTTTTGTTTTGCAAACAACTCATCATTGACTCCTTGTGAAAACAAACTAACTTCATTGATATTGTAAAAACTTAACAATCAACATTTTCTTTCTCAAAGTAAAACTCACAACCTAGGGACTCATAAAAGGACTCTTACTTCAGAAAAAGAAATAGCAACTATCATAGTAAAAGAAACTAGTAGGCAATCAAGTTAGACAATATCTTCCAAATGGAACTCAACAACCTTGGCTTATCATGATGCTTCTCCCTTGATCAGTACATTAGTCCCTTCCTCTTGTCCTTTTTCTTGGAGGAGTCATCACCATTCTTCTTTGTTGAGGCTCCTTCTTGTGCTTGAGTGTCTTTTGGCTTCCAAAAGCCTAGCCTCCTCATGAAAGTCCTCTCATCCTCCTTATGCTTGGCCAAAATCTCCTCCTGCCTTGCACTAAGCTCTTTCATTCCTTTCATGAAGGTGGGATAGTTTGGGTTCAGGGTGGCTAAAACATTGCACAAGTGGTTCAGCTTTGCTTGGGTCTTTATATCATGTTGCCTTATTGAGGTAGTTCTAGCCTCATAAAGGAACCTAAACTCAGCAAAGTTTCTCTGTTGAACCATCTGTTGCTCCATGATTTTGTTGAGACTGCCTTGCATTTCTCCCCAATTGAATTGCCCTTGCTGCTCCCTGATTTGATCCACATTTTCTTGCAGTTGCTGGATGCTCTCTTGCATTCGCTCCCAATGTTTTTGTTATTCCATAAGTTGGTTAATGTCTCCTTGCATGTGGTGGATGTTCTCCTGCATTTCTTCCCAATTAAAACCCTCTGGAAATTGTGCTTGAACTTGTGGAATTAGTGCTTGGACATATGGCTCTTCTTGTTGTAGTGGCTCTTGTGGTGCTTGCACATGGGCTCTATACTCTCTTGCCCTTTGTAGTAGATTGACAGCCACCACCTTTTCCATCTTCTTGGCAGTTATTGGCTTGTCTTGCTCTATCAAAGTTTCATCTATACTGGTTTCCACTCTAGCCTCATCACATAAACGTTGAATAATACTTGGAAAAGCTAGCCTTGTGCTGTCCTTGGTGCTTGTTAACACGCTATGAATGTTGTTTGCAATCATCTCTCCTACATTCACCTTCTCCCCCTTCATGATGCTATGGATTAGCACTATCCTTTCTATGGTTACCTCTAAGGTGTTGGAGGTAGGGTTGAGGGACCTTCTTACAAAATCCAGCCATCTTCTTGCTTGAGGACACAAATCTCTCCTCCTCAGTTGGCTTGGCCTCCCGTCATTGTCTTGATCTACTCAATATTGAGAACACAAATTTCATTCAGAATATCTTCAAAGTCCGGATCAAGTTGCTTTATTCTTTCTTCATAGTCCCGAGAGGATCTTGTATTCCTTACTTCCAACATTCTCTCTAAGTTTGCAGGGCTATAATCAATATCTTCCCCCTCACAAACTCAGATAAGTAAGTTGTTGCCCTGACTGTGGAACAGCATTGGCATAAAACTCTTTTACCAAGCTCACCACCACCTTCTTTTGTGGATTGCACAATATTGCCCAGTCCCTACTATTAATCTCAATATTGATTTCTCTGTGCTCATCTCTTCCAAGTTGGAAGCCAACCTCTGGGATGATTCGCCTCTCACTTATTGTTCATACCCTGAGTCGAGCTATCCGACTTGGGATGATTGGAGATAAAGCGACCGACCTCTTCAGGTCAGACTATCCGACCTCTCTCCAAAAGAGGTCGGCCAAATCAATAGGAAAGCCCAAAAAGGGCCCAACTCAAGGAACACAGCCCAAATCCAAAGGCGGCTCAAGCCTACGGAGAGAAAGGCGGTTCCGTTGAAGATAAGCTGACCTCACCCAAAGATAAGATAAGATAAGATAAGATAACTAACTTATCTTATCCAAGAAGGTCATTTCTTACCATTATAAATACACTGGAGCACTCAGGTATAACTCATACTCTGATTCTACTAAAAACCTGTTTAATACCCATGCTAACTTAAGCATCGGAGT
The DNA here is from genome assembly GCF_000816755.2 of Arachis ipaensis. Taxonomy (NCBI): domain Eukaryota; kingdom Viridiplantae; phylum Streptophyta; class Magnoliopsida; order Fabales; family Fabaceae; genus Arachis; species Arachis ipaensis. Next base: position 31,004,305 of record NC_029794.2, on the reverse strand, counting down.
CTCTTGCAGGTACCTCCACCCTCCGGTGACCAAGGACCAGAAGTGCAGCCAGTCCAACAAGTCGGACACAACAGCTCCGGCCGCCACCAGCCAGCCGGACACGTCATCTCTGACCAGTACAGAAGATCTCATCCGAGATCGACCTACAGTTTCAGGTAACCCTCGGAACATTGGCGCCGTTGCCGGGGAACCTGGAAGTCATCCCATCACCATGGCGGACGAATAGGATAACGATCACAACTCAGATTTAGAGGACAGAACGCCGCACAAAAACACGGGTGCCACACCAAAAGACACTCCGGACCCTGACGGGGACAAAAACTCATCAAATCCATTAGGGGTGCTTCAAGATCGTTTAAAGCAACTTGAAAAAGAAAGGCAGTACCAGCAAGAAGTCGGCAAGGATTTACAGAGAGAGGTAAGGCGACGCCGAGAATTAGAAGATAAACTTCTACAACTTGAAGCCGATCTCAAAGCAAAGACTACCCGGACCACCCCTGAAGACAACTCTCGCAAAGATCAGGATCCATTCACTAGGGAAATCATGAAGACTAAAATCCCTAAGGACTTCAAACTTTCGGATATGACTTTGTATGATGGCACTACAGATTCCAACCATCACCTCAACAACTTCAGAAGCAGAATGTACCTCATCGACGCCCCAGACGCCGTTCGCTGCAAAGCTTTTCCAACGACTCTCACGAAGACAGCAATTAGATGGTTCGACAACCTACCTCCAAAGTCCATCTCTAATTTTGACGACCTGGCCAAAAAATTTCTGACCAGATTCTCCATCCAAAAAGACAAGGCTAAGCACGCCCCCAGTCTACTAGGTATCAAGCAAGGAGATTGGGAAAGTCTTCGCAACTACATGGAAAGATTCAACAAAATGTGCCTAGACATACAAAGCTTACCAACAGAGGCTGCCGTCATGGGCCTCATCAATGGCCTACGAGAAGGACCCTTCAGCCAATCTATATCAAAGAAATATCCCACATCCCTAGACGAAGTACAAGAGCGGGCAGAGAAGTACATCAACATGGAAGAAAATTCTCGACTTGGAGAAGCCTCAAAATCCGGTTTCACCTATTAAGATAAAGATAAAGAATCCAAGAAGAAGGAAGATCGAGCGGGCGAAAAAATAAAAAAATATCATAATTACACCCTTCTTCGAGTGTCCCTTGTGGATATCTACAAAGAAGTCTGTAACACAGAAAAGATACCCCCAGCTCGACCATTCAAAGGCAAAAAAGGAGGAGGAAATCGGAACGAGTACTGTGAATATCATCGGGTCCGAGGACATTCCACCAACGAGTGCTTCGACTTAAAAAACATCATAGAAAAGTTAGTAAGGGAAGGAAAACTAAATCGGTATCTAGCCACCCGAGATGATGAACAAAGAAAAAGACGAAGAGATGAAGACGTCGGACGAGCTGAATGATCACCTCGCACTCCAGAAAGACATGTCCATATGATACACGGAGGATTTGCAGGAGGTGGAATCTCCAAATCATCCCGCAAAAGATACCTCAAAGAAGTATATCATGTCAAAGGGAAGGAGGAAGCACCCGACATCCTTGCAATCACGTTCACCAAAGAAGACGCATCTGGTATCATCTCAGGACACGACGATCCCATGGTCATCACCATCATACTGGCAAACGCCAATCTCCACCGCACATTAATAGACCAAGGGAGTTCTGCCGACATCTTATTCAAAACTACTTTCAACAAACTCGGCCTAGATGAAAAAGAGCTTAGAGCATACCCGAACAGCTTGTTCAGACTGGGAGATACCCCAGTACAACCACTGGGATACGTGTCACTACACACAACCTTCGGAAAAGGGAATCAGTCCAGAACGCTCAAGATAGACTACATCGTGGTCGACGTGAGTTCAGCCTACAATGCCTTAATAGGTCGGATAACACTAAACCAACTCGGCGCAATAGTCTCAACTCCACATCTATGCATGAAATTCCCAACTCCAGAAGGGATAGCTACAATAAAAGCAGATCAAAAGATGGCACGCCGCTGTTATAATAAAAGTCTAAACCTCAGAGACAGAGGAGAAGAGTTCCATACAATTGAGCTTGGTGGAATTCAGAGACGAGAAGAACTCCGCCCACAGCCCGAAGGTGAAATAGAGAAAGTTCAGATCGGAGACACCTCGGACAAAACGACTAACATTGGCACGATCCTGAAAGGAGAGGCAAAGGAATCACTAGTACAGTTCTTGCGAGATAATGTCGATATTTTCGCTTGGAAAGCTGCAAACATGCCAGGCATAGACCCCAAGCTAATGTGCCACAAGTTGGCGGTCTATCCAGGATCTCGGCCAGTACAGCAAAGACAAAGAAAACTCGGACCAGAACGATCCCAAGCTGTGGAAGAACAGGTACAAGCACTACTGGAGGCAGGATTCATAAGAGAAGTCAAGTACCCACTATGGCTAGCTAACGTCGTCTTGGTGAAAAAATCAAACGGGAAGTGGCGAATGTGCACCGAATACACCGACCTCAACAAAGCCTGCCCAAAAGATCCTTACCCACTCCCAAGTATCGACGCCCTGGTAGATGCTTCCTCTGGATAGAGATACCTCTCGTTTATGGATGCATATTCCGGATACAACCAAATTCTCATGTATCCACCAGATCAAGAAAAGACCTCGTTTTTAACGCCAAAAGCAAATTACTGCTACATTGTGATGCCTTTTAGCCTCAAGAATGCGGGAGCTACTTATCAAAGGCTAATGAATAAAGTCTTTTCAGATCATATCGGAAAAATTATGGAAGAATACGTGGACGATATGTTAATAAAGACACAAAGCGAAGAAACATTATTGTCCAACCTGGCCCAAGTATTCGACACTATAAGGAAGCATGACATACGACTCAATCCCACAAAGTGCACCTTTGCAGTAGAAGCGGGCAAATTCTTAGGTTTCATGCTCACACAAAGAGGAATTGAAGCAAATCCAGACAAATGCTAGGCCATACTCAACATGAAGAGCCCGACTTGTGTCAGAGAGGTACAACAACTCAACGGGAGATTGGCAGCCTTATCCAGATTCTTAGCAGGATCAGCAATAAGATCTCTCCCCTTCTATGCTACTTTAAGGAAAGGAAAGAAGTTCGAATGGACAACAGAATGCGAGCAAGCCTTCCAGGATTTCAAAAACTTCCTGGGACAACCGCCTATACTAACTTGACCTCGAGAGGAAGAACCACTCGTATTATATCTTGTAGTAGGAAGTCAGGCAGTAGCCTCAGCACTGGTTTGAGAGGACGACAAAGGGCAACAGCCTGTATATTTCATCAGTAAAGCGTTGCAGGGATCCGAGATGAACTACCAAAAAATAGAAAAATTCGCCTACACTCTCATACTGACATCTCGACGACTTCGCCCATACTTCCAGGCCCACACCATTAAGGTTCAGACCGACCAGCCCATAAAGGGTATACTGTAGAAAACAAATCTAGCAGGTAGAATTTTACAATGGGCAGTCAAGTTATCCGAGTTCGACCTCCAATACGAAGCTCGGACAGCCATCAAATCACAATACTTGGCCGACTTCATTGCAGAATTCACAGATACCCAGGAAACCCCCACAGAATGGAATTTCTACGTGGACGGGTCTTCAAATAAGACTGAAAGTGGTGCAGATGTGATAATAGAAAGCAACCAAGGAACCCAAGTTGAGCTTTCCCTCAAATTTGGGTTCCCGACCTCAAACAACCAGGCAGAATATGAGGCGTTACTAGCTGGTTTGAAGCTGGCTAAGGAGGTTGGAGCTCAAAAACTCAACACCTTCAGCGACTCACAAGTAGTCACCTCACAGATAACAGGGAGTTACCAAGCCAAAGATCCCACCATGAAAAAGTATTTGGATATAACCAAAGAACAGCTCGGACAATTCGGGGAATATAAGATCTGTCACATACCCCGCGAATAAAATGCCCGAGCTGATGCACTCTCAAAGCTAGCTAGCACCAAACCAGGGGGCAACAATAGAAGCCTCATCCAGAAAATGCTACAGAACCTGTCAATCTCGGAAGCAGAAAAAGTCCTGGCTATAACAAGTCAGGATCAAGGATGGATGACCCCCATAATTAATTACCTCATAAAAGAAACACTCCCCACAAATGAGAAGGAAGCAAAAAGGTTAAAACGGGAGGCTCAGTATTATACCATCATAAACAACACCCTATACAAAAGAGAAATTTCAATACCATTGTTAAAATGTGTGCCGACCTCTAACACAAGGGAAGTTTTAGAGGAAGTACACAGCGGTATTTGTGGCAATCATCTCAGGGCACAAGCTCTCACCAAAAAGGTACTTCGGGCAGGATTTTACTGGCCAACTCTACAAAAGGAAGCTATAGAATTTGTAAAGACATGTCCCCCATGCCAGAAACATGCCAACTTTCACATCAGAAGAACTCGTCAGCGTAACTTCGCCTTGGCCATTTGCAAAATGGGGACTCGATCTTCTCAGACCCTTTCCCCAGGAGTCAGGACAAGTCAAATTCCTCATAGTCGGAGTAGACTATTTCACAAAGTGGATTGAGGCAGAGCCCCTAGCCAACACCACTGATCAAAGAAGCCGGAGATTTCTATATAGGAACATTGTCATAAAGTTCGGGGTTCCATACTCCATCACCATAGACAATGGCACTCAATTCACAGATGCAGGCTTTAGGAAATTAGTAGCCGACTTGAACATAAAGCACCAGTTCACATCCGTCGAACATCCTCAAGCCAATGGGCAAGCTGAAGCTACCAACAAAGTCATATTGGCTGGATTGAAACGGAGATTGCAAGATGCGAAGGGAGCTTGGGCTGAAGAACTTCCACATGTCCTATGGGCATATCGAACCACGCCACATTCCACCACAAACAAATCACCGTTCCGATTAGCGTACGGAGTGGAGGCAATGATCCCAGTAGAGGTCGAGGAAGGGTCCCCTAGAGTGGTCTACTACAATAAACAAGCCAACCCTCAGCTTCAAAGAGAAGAGCTCGACCTACTTCCAGAAATCCAAGAAAGAGCTCGGATCAGGGAAGAAGCGCTAAAGCGCCGAATGGCTTCGAGGTATAATCAGAGGGTAGTGCCAAGAAGTTTCGCTGAGAATGATCTCATCCTAATCCGAAATGATATTGGAACAACTCGACCTGGAGAAGGAAAGCTGGCAGCAAACTGGAAAGGACCCTACCGAGTTACAGAAGTACTTGGAAAGGGCTACTACCGACTGTCCGAACTCGAGGGACGAGAGCTCCCCAGATCATGGCACACTTGCAACCTAAGAAGGTACTATAGCTAGAAGATCTCGTCATAGGATGCACTCTTTTTCCTGAAAAAGTTTTTTAATGAGGCACCAAGTTGAGATCTAGAAATTATTCGACTTAAAGGGATGAAAAACTCCCGCATGTATATATTTGCATTTTCTTTTGAATAAAATATATTTTAGATATTCTACAAATTCTCAAGACGCATTAATCTGAAGCATTCATCGCCCGATTATAAAGCAACAGATCGACAGAAAGTGAAAAACAGATTCACTGCACGATCACGATGGAAGACCAATAAAGATGAAAACGCGATTCATCTAAAGGTCGACCAAACAAAGACAGAAATCACCTTCTACAAATTGGCAAAGATGAACACAGAATAATGCAAGAAGTTATCGAAAGTAATCCGAAAAAGAACCTGACGAGGTCTTATGGATTGCTAAATAATAACTTAAAGACTGGCCGATGTTGAGAAGTCGGACCAAGTCAACCCAAGTTATCAGCAAATCCCTGGAAAGAGGTCTGGCCAACCCTATAAAAGAGGAATTGCTATAACTTAGAAGAGATCGACCTAACGAAGTCGGTTTCCTACAAAATAAGTTATAAAAGTAATCCCTAAAAGGGACCTGACAAAGGTCCAAAAAAGAGGATTATGAAATAACTTAGAAGAGATCGACATAAAGAAGTCGACCTCCTACAAACAAGTTATAAAAGTAATCCCTGAAAGAGACCTGACAAAGGTCCAAGAAAGAGGATTACGAAATAACTTAGAAGAGATGGACATAAAGAAGTCGACCTCCTACAAACAAGTTATAAAAGAAGTCCCTGAAAGAGACCTAGCAAAGGTCCAAGAAAGAGGACTGCAACAATAATGGGAAAGAGGACCAACGTAAAGAAATCGGTTATGGATTGCTAGAAATACAAAGCAAGAGCGAAAAAACCGAGAAACAAGTTGGACCCCCACATCCACGATCTCAAAGGATCCAACCAACAAGCAACAAGTGCTAAGACAAGCGCAAACGAGCATGATAAAATACAATATTATAACGAGCTTCAGGGTTAGGCTCAAAAGCTTGAAAACTACTTGTTGTTTTTCAAAACAAAAGTTGCTAGGTAAGCAACCCAAAGGAGTATCCACAGTCGAGCAAAACATTCAAACTACACATAAAAAGTTTAAAAGCCCACAAGCCGGGCCAACTACACAAATACCCGAAGAGAAATCAGCAAAGATCAGGAGCCCTCTCAGCAGCATCAGTACGAGGAGAGGGAGGACGAGTCTGAATAGGCACAGTATCTACGGTTCCATCATCCCGGTTCAGAATCTGGCAATCTGGATCAGACACAACCGGAGGAACTGAAGAGGCCGACACCTTGGCAGAAGACACAGGGGGAGGTTCAACATCATCATCATCCTGGTCATTAGGGACAATCTTACCACCCCTCACAAAATTATCCAGGCTGAAGAGAGTAAGGTCGGCCTCGGGAGCAATAATCCGAACCTGCTCTCTCAAGTTCTCATAGGCAGCAGTTACGCTGCCAACAAGATGACCTTGGAGCTCGGAGTAATCAGCTCGGGCATTCTCCAACTCCTCCCTCAGGCGCACCACCTCCCGATAAGATGTCACATAGCTGTCCTTATGCCTCAGTGCCGTGTCCTCGGCTAGCCTCGCAGAAGCCGCCAGAGAAAGGAAACTCGCCTTCTCGTTCTTCAGATCCTTCTCCAGCTTGGCTACCTTTACTTCAAGCTCCTCCTTCAGGCCCTTCATCCGATCAAACTCCTGTTTAGCCTCCTCCATAAAGGCTTTGGTGGCATGGAGAGGAAGATTTTGAGCAGTTCGGTATAGGGCAGCCCCCATATATGCCATTCTAACACTGCTTCGAGTTATAAAGTCCAGATGGCGAAGGAGCGACACATCATCCATAGGAAGGGCACCAAAAGGACCAATTTGCTGATCTACGAACTCGATCGCATCAAAATCAGGGGCATCAAGGTTGAAAGGCTCAGTTGTTTTTTGCTTCTTGTTAGGAGGAGCACCAGAAGCAGCGGCAGAAGAATGAGGAGGCTCGGCCAGACGAACCCGAGGAGTGGAGATCACCTTCATCGGCCCAGGAGAACCCGGCACGGGCGGCTTCACTTGAACTTGAGAAGATCCCTCTCCGGCCACCTTGGCCGAGATGTTTTGAGCAGCAGTAGCCTTCTTTGCCTTCTTGTAGGCCTTCATGGAATCATTGTTTTTCGACATCTCTGAAAATATAGAATCAACCATAATGACGAGTTACAACATAGGAGAAGAAAAACTCAGAAACAAATATAGAAACAAGTCAGACAGTACCCAAGGCAGTTCGAACCAAAGATGGATCACTCAAGAATCTTTTTGTATCTAGATGGGGTGGTTCCCCCCACAAATCTTCAAGAACAACTACAAAAGCCCGCTCAACCTCATTAAGCATCTCCCATGTATAACGTGGCACTCTCACATTCTTTTGCCACTCTAGAGGAAAAGCAGGCTCGTCATTCTCATAAAGAAAAAAGGGGCGGACCCCCTCAACAGCACGGACTCGAAAGAAATAATTCTTAAAATCTTTAAAAGACGCATCATACATGGCAAAAACTTTATGACCCTGGGCCGATCTGAAAGAAACCCAGGAAGCTTTCTTTTTGGAAGAACCCCCGGGCTTGGCCAAGACAAAAAGATAGAGGAAAAGAGTTTGAGAAGGTGTTATGCTTAACTCTTGGCAAAGAAGTTGAAATATCTTGATAAAACCCCAGGAATTCGGATGAAGTTAGGATGGAGCAATGTTACATGACCACAACAAGTCGGTCTCGAAAGCAGTAAAAGAAAAAGTAACGTCCAACTGACTGAAGAAATATTCATAGGCGTAGAAGAAGGGACGCTCCCCCTCGACGAAAGTAGGAAAACAAGCCCTCTCATTAGATTCAGGAGCTACAAGCTCATAATCCCTCTCCCGAGCACTGTTACCACAGATCCTATGACGTTTCCTCAACTCTACATAAAATTCAACATCCACAACAAAGTCACACATTAGAACAAGGGAGTCCAGCCAATCGGACATCCCCTTGGAAACTTTGGAAGACATTTCTACAATGTTATTGCGAGAAGACATGAGGCCGACTAATCCTACAATAAGAAAACAATATTGGATTACTAAAATGCATCTCGGACGAGGAGCAAAACGACTCGACTAATATGATACAGGCAAACAAGCAGAAAAGGAAAACCCCAAGACTCAAACCAAAGTCCTGGGGCATCCTTTGGAGGCAGTAACAAAGCAAGGTTTCAGAAAATTTCTACAGCTTATGTCCCGGCATTCATCAAACAAGAAAAGAAGGTTTCAAATAAGCAGACAAGGAAAGTAGAAACACAAAAGTCATCTAAACCACTATCTTTCTACAGTCTATCAGCGAAGAGCATAGCCAACATCAAATATGCCAAGCAGAGAATCGTCAAAGACACAACCCTTTTTGTGAACTAAGCAAAAACCATCATCCAAAGCACAAGCAGAAACGGTGACAACATGTAAAAACCCTAAAAGCATCAAGCAACAAGAAAGGCGAAGAAATTCATACAAAAGGCGAAGAAACTCCAAAATACGCAACAATCAGGCGCAGTAAAAGCAGCAAGATCCAAGCTTTCTCCAAGCAAAAATCAAAATTTCTCAAAATCAAACATAAAAACGACAGAGGAGGAAAAAATCGAACCTGGAAAATAGGAAAAAACCTCAAAAGGAAGCTGAGGAGCAAGAAGCGACAGAGCCGACCCTCGAACGGATAAAATTTACCAGAAGAAGACGAAGGGAGAAATCCAGAATCACTCCTTTTTTCCAAAGAAAGCGGTAGTAGAGCAGGCGTCGCAGGAAGAAACTGTGAAACTCTAGGAAAAAATAGAAAATGAGAGAGCAGAGGGAGAGGTTACGAAGGGAAACGAAGAAGAGAAACCGTTTCTGATGGCAAAATCCAAACCAAAGGAAACGGGGCATTTGAAGTCAATTAATGAGGGCATTAAACCCTCGCACGTTCCCAAAGCGCTGATATAAAAGCGCGCGCTTTTAAAGGAAAAATGTTCCGTATTCAAAAAAGGCTCTACAAAGAAAGGAATCGACAAAATGCTTGAGTTCGGTTTCACTAGAAAAGGACCGAAGTCAAGGACTCGACCTCAACAAAATGACCGAGCTCAAGCAGGGGCACTGTTCATACCCTGAGTCGAGCTATCCGACTTGGGATGATTGGAGATAAAGCGACCGACCTCTTCAGGTCAGACTATCCGACCTCTCTCCAAAAGAGGTCGGCCAAATCAACAGGAAAGCCCAAAAAGGGCCCAACTCAAGGAACACAGCCCAAATCCAAAGGCGGCTCAAGCCTACGGAGAGAAGGGCGGTTCCGTTGAAGATAAGCTGACCTCACCCAAAGATAAGATAAGATAAGATAAGATAACTAACTTATCTTATCCAAGAAGGTCACTTCTCACCATTATAAATACACTGGAGCACCCATGTATAACTCATACTCTAATTCTACTAAAAACCTGTTTAATACCCATGCTAACTTAAGCATCGGAGTCTCTTGCAGGTACCCCCACCCTCCGGTGACCAAGGATCAGAAGTGCAGCCAGTCCAACAAGTCAGACACAACAGCTCCGGCCGCCACCAGCCAGCCGGACACGTCATCTCCGACCAGTACAGAAGATCTCATCCGAGATTGACCTACAGTTTCAGGTAACCCTCGGAACACTTACCCACCCAAAGAATTGGTTTTGGTGGAAGAATGAGAGGAACTTGTGCTCATTGTAGCTTGAAGGGCCAGAGGTTTTCTTGGTCTTTCTTTTCTTTGAGCTAGTGGCCTTTGGTGGTGCCATTTGTGGAGTGTAACGAAGAAGGTTAGAAGAAGGAAAGAGAAGAAAAGCAAAGCAAAAGGATTTTGCTCAACACCAAACTTAGGACTTGGTTGTCCCAATCAAGAAAAGAAAGCAAGAAAGTAAGGAAGAGAGAGTAGGGGTTTCGGAAGAGAGAAGGGCTACGTGTGGTGTGAGGAAGATGGGTGGGTGAGTGCAATATATAGGGATGGAAAGAAGAATCTGGAAGGGTATGCAATTTATAGTAAACTGAAATTTTTAGGATGGGAATTGGCGCCTAGCGTGGGAGAAGCACCACTTGAAAGTGGTTTAGCTTTCTTCAGATTGTGAGTTCCAAAGTGTGAAGTACACTTTAACTCCGTTACTTGATGAGAGATCAATATCTTGTGGGCCCCACCTCTTCCTGAAAATTCAGTTACAAAATTCTCATTAGTTATCAAAGGATTGCTTCATTTTCTTCTAATTAATTGGCATTTATTTTGTGTGTCTTTTGGACACAAAACTTAAGTTCATTGCATCTGGTAACTGGTGCTCATGATTAAACTTTATTGTATACATTATGAGGGGAAGAAATTTAATTCTTCATACCCTTCCACTTCCACTCTATGTGTACACAATTAAGTAACATTTTTCATTTATCCCACCATGTTACTAGGTGCATTGAAATACCAACTTGTTGGGCTTAATTTGGATGCCCGAAAGGAATTTCTTATGATGGTGGCCACACCAAACTTAATTTTTGGCTTACTCTTAAGATCATTTAAATTGTTGTCATGTAAGTTCAAAAATTAAATGGGCTGGTGGTCACACCAAACTTAGTTCTTCAGCCAGTTTTTCAACCCAATCAAAGAATCATCATATAAAATATGCTAGGTTGATCTTCCTGAAAACTAAGAAACCTTTAAAGCTAAAATCTCAAAGCTACCAACTAAATAACTAACACTAGAAACTAGAAATCAATTAACCAAAATAACTAACATAAACAGATCTAGAAAGCATGAAATTGAAAGGATATGAGTGTTGGGGTGCCTCCTAACTAGCGCTTCTTTAATGTCACTAGCTTGACGGTTCCTCCTCTTTAGCTGAGGTTATAGTTCACTCTTTGCTCGTCCAGTTATTCCCCCAAGTAATGCTTAAGCCTATGGTCGTTGACAGTGAAAGTCCTCTGTGTTTTTTCATCCATAAGTTCCACATGTCAATAAGGAGAAGCTTTGATGATTGTGAAGGGTCCTGACCATCTTGATTTCAGCTTCCCTGGGAAGAATTTGAGCCTTGAGTTGTATAATAGAATCTTTTGGCCTTCTACAAACTCTCTTTTTGACAGCTTTTGATCATGCCATCTCTTTGTTTTCTCTTTAGAAATCTTGGCACTTTTATAGGCTTGAGTTCTGAATTCATCTAACTCATTGAGCTACAGCAACCTTCTTTCTCCAGTAGCTTGATTATCAAAATTTAACATCTTTAGAGCCCAAAATGCTCTATGCTCAAGCTCCACTGGCAAATGACAAGCTTTTCCATACACCAATTGGTATGGAGACATGCCAATAGGTGTCTTAAAAGCTGTTCTATAAGCCCACAATGCATCATCCAGCTTCTTAGACCAGTCTTTCCTTCAGGTCCCAACAGTCTTTTTAAGGATTCTTTTGAGCTCTCTGTTTAAATTTTTGGTTGACTGTTGGTTTGTGGGTGGTATAGGGTAGCTACTTTGTGCTTAACACCATATTTGAGGAGGAGTGTCTCTAGTTACTTGTTGCAAAAGTGACTTCTTCCATCACTTATAAGAGCTCTTGGAACCCCAAATCGGCTAAATATGTTCCTTCTCAAGAAGTTGATCACTACTTTGTTGTCATTTGTTGATGTTGCTATAGCTTCTACCTATTTGGACACATAGTCCACTGCCACCAATATGTAATTGTTTAAGTATGAGGGTGGAAAAGGTCCATGATGAACCTTTGTGGCATCTCATTTCTTTTTGGGTAGGTTGCCAGCTCTTTGACACTCATTGTACCTTGTCACAAACTCCTTTGCATCTTTGAATATAGTAGGCCAAAAGAACCCACACTATAAAACCTTGGCTGCAATTCTTTCTCTACTAAAATGCCCTCCATAGATAGATCCATGGCAATGCCAAAGGACCTCTTGTCCTTCCTCATGAGAGATGCATCTTCTTAAAATCCCATCAGCACATATCTTGAAGAGGTAAGGCTCATCCAAATGAAATGCTTGACATCATTGATGATCTTCCTTCTTAAGTGCTTGTTGATATTGGAAGGTAACTCTCCAATGGCCTGGAAGTTGGTGGTGCACGAGATTGTGATCATCAACAATGGCGCCAAAGACTTGGTGCTCTCAAACGTGAATCACACTTTGTCACAACTTCGCACAACTAACCAGCAAGTGCACTGGATCGTCCAAGTAATAAACCTTACGTGAGTAAGGGTCGATCCCACGGAGATTGTCGGCTTGAAGCAAGCTATGGTTACCTTGTAAATCTCAGTCAGGCGGATTCAAATGGTTATAGAGAATTGATAATAAAACATAATTAAAATATAAAATAGGATAGAGATACTTATGTAATTCATTGATGAGAATTTCAGATAAGCGTATAGAGATGCTTTCGTTCCTCCTGATCCTCTGCTTTCCTGCTATCTTCATCCAATCATTCCTACTCCTTTCCATGGCAAGCTGTATGTTGGGCATCACCGTTGTCAATGGCTACTTTCCGTCCTCTCAGTGAAAATGGTCCAAGATGCTCTGTCACAGCACGGCTATTCATCTGTCGGTTCTCAATCATACTGGAATAGGATCCATTGATCCTTTTGCGTCTGTCACTATGCCCAGCACTCGCGAGTTTAAAGCTCGTCAGAACCATCCCTTCCCAAATCCTAATCGGAATACCACAGACAAGGTTTAGACTTTCCAGATCTCAAGAATGGCCGTCCATGGGTTCTAACTTATACCACGAAGATTCTAATATCTTAGACTCGGTCCCCTATATTAGATATCCAAGAGATACCCATTCAATCTAAGGTAGAATGGAAGTGGTTGTCAGGCACGCGTTCATAAGTTGGGAATGATGATGATTGTCACGATCATCACATTCACATTGAAGTGCGAATGAATATCTTAGAAGCGGAATAAGTTTGTATTGAATAGAAAAATAGTAGTACTTTGCATTAATCCATGAGGAACAGCAGAGCTCCACACCTTAATCTATGGTGTGTAGAAACTCTACCATTGAAAATACATAAGTGATGAAGGTTCAGGCATGGCCGAATGGCCAGCCCCCAAACGTGATCTAAAGATGAAACTAAAGATGTCTAATACAATAGTAAAAGGTCCTATTTATATCAGACTAGTTACTAGGGTTTACAAAAATGAGTAAATGATGCAGAAATCCACTTTCGGGGCCCACTTAGTATGTGCTTGGGCTAAGCATTGAGCTTTACACGTGTAGAGGCTTCTCTTGGAGTTGAACGCCAGTTTGTAACCTGTTTCTGGCGTTTAACTCCACTTTGCAACCTGTTTCTGGCGTTTAACTCCAGAATGTAACATGGAACTGGCGTTGAATGCCAGTTTGTGTCGTCTAAACTCGAGCAAAGTATGGACTATTATATATTGCTGGAAAGCCTTGGATGTCTACTTTCCAACGCAATTGAGAGCGCGCCATTTGGAGTTCTGTAGCTCCAGAAAATTCAGCCTCTTGAATAGTTTTGGCATCTCACTTTATCCATTGAAGTTCAGAATGATTGGCACCTATAGGAACTCAGAGTTCAGATAGTGTTATTGATTCTCCTAGTTCAGTATGTTGATTCTTGAACACAGCTACTTTATGAGTCTTGGTCGTGGCCCTAAGCACTCTGTTTTCCAGTATTACCACCGGATACATAAATGCCACAGACACATAACTGGGTGAACCTTTTCAGATTGTGACTCAGCTTTGCTAAAGTCCCCATTTAGAGGTGTCCAGGGTTCTTAAGCACACTCTTTTTTTGCTTTGGACCTCGACTTTAACCGCTCAGTCTCAAGTTTTTACTTGACACCTTCACGCCACAAGCACATGGTCAGGGATAGCTTGGTTTAGCCGCTTAGGCCAGGATTTTATTCCTTTAGGCCCTCCTATCCACTGATGCTCAAAGCCTTGGATCCTTTTTATTACCCTTGCCTTTTGGTTTTAAGGGCTATTAGCTTTTTGCTCTTGCCTTTTGGTTTAAAGAGCTTTTGGCTTTTTCTGCTTGCTTTTTCTTTTTCTCTCTTTTTTTTCGCATTTTTTTTCTGCAAGCTTTGTTCTTCACTGTTTTTTCTTGCTTCAAGAATCATTTTTATGATTTTTTAGATTATCAGATAACATGTCTCCTTTTTCCTTATTCTTCAAGAGCCAACATATTTAACATTCATAAACCACAATATCAAAAGACATGCATTGTTCAAGCATTCATTCAAAAAACAAAAAGTATTGTCACAACATCAAAATAATTAAACTAATTTCAAGGATGAATTCGAAACCATGTACTTCTTGTTCTTTTGTTTTTAAAACAGTTTTTATTTAAGAGGGGTGATGGATTCATAGGACACTCATAGCTTTAAGACATAGACACTTAGACAATGATGATCATATAGTAAAGACACAAACATAAATAAAGCATAAGGCTCAAAAACCGAAAAATAGGAAAATAAGAACAAGAAGATTAAGGAATGAGTCCACCTTAGTGAGGGTGGTGTCTTCCTCTTCTTGAAGAACCAAAGGTGCTTTTGAGCTCCTCTATGTCTCTTCCTTGCCTTTGTTGCTCCTCCCTCATAGCTCTTTTATCTTCTCTAATCTCATGGAGGATGATGGAGTGCTCTTGGTGCTCCATCTTTAGTTGTCCCATGTTGGAACTTAATTCTCCTAGGGAGGTGTTGATTTGCTCCCAATAATTCTGTGGAGGAAAGTGCATCCCCTGAGGCATCTCAGGGTTTTCATGGTGAGGAATTTCCTCATACTCTTGTTGAGGTCCATGATCTCTTGCTTGCTCCATCCTTTTCTTAGTGATGGGCTTGTGAGATGAATCTTTTCATCTTCCATGACTCAGAGGTGGAGGCAATTGCCTTCTCTTTCCTCTTTCTTGAGGTTTCTCTGGCCTTAGGTGCCATTAATGGTTATAGAAAAACAAAAAGCAATGCTTTTACCACACCAAACTTAAAATGTTTGCTCGTCCCCGAGCAAAAGAAGAAAGAAAGTAGTAGAAGAAGAAGAAAATGGAGGAGATGGAGGGAGATATGTGAATTCGGCCAAGGGAGTGTGATGTGGAAAAAGGAAGGAGTGATGGTTTGAATTTGAGTGGGTGGGTGTAGGTGGGTTGTATGATGGTTGTGGAAGAGGTATAGAGGTGATTGGTGAAGGGTATTTGGGGAAGAGGGTTATGAAAAGGTGTGAATGAGGAGAGAAGAAGTGGTGGGGATCCTGTGGGGTCCACAGATCCTGTGGGGATCCTGTGGGGTCCATAGATCCAGTGGAGCCAGGGACTTAACATCCCTGCTCCAATTAGGCGTGTAAAACGCCCTTGCTGTGTAATCCTGGCGTTTAACGCCAGACTGCTGCTTGTTTCTGGCGTTAAACGCCCAAATGTAGCCTATTTCTGGCATTTAACGCCAGGCAGATGCTTGTTTCTGGCGTTAGGCGCCAGCTTGGTGCTTGTTTTTGGCGTTAAACGCCAGACAGATGTTTGTTTCTGGCGTTTAACGCCAGACTGCTCTTCCTCCAGGGTGTGCTATTTTTCATTTTATTTTTCATTCTGTTTTTGATTTTTCAGTAGTTTTTGTGACTTCACATGATCATCAACCTAAAGAAAACATAAAATAACAATAGAAAATAAATAAATATAATTAGATAACATTGGGTTGCCTCCCAACAAGCGCTTCTTTAATGTCAATAGCTTGACAATGAGCTCTCATGGAGCCTCACAGATGTGCAGAGTATTGTTGGGACCTCCCAACACCAAACTTAGAGTTTGACTGTGGGGGCTTTGGTTGACTCTGCAGTGAGAGAAGCTTTTCATGCTTCCTCTCCATGGTTACAGAAGGAGATCATTGAGGTTTAAACACAAGGTTGTCCTCATTCACTTGAAGGACCAACTCTCACTACAAGAAAAATACCCATTCAGCCACACTTTTTTTAAGCTACATTTGAAAAGCGTAGCCTATTCATAGAATAGGCTACGCTTTTCTCCGTGTTGCCTTTTTATAAGAAAAAAGGATACACAAATGCGGCATCATTTAAAAAGCGTAGCCTTAGGTATTATAGAAATCACTTCTAAAGCGTAGCCGTAGGTTGATATCTATAGGTTCACTTTTCATATCAAAGGAGACGCTTTTAAAGGGTAACCTATTTGTTAAATTTTGGGTACATTTTAAAAGTGATGCCTAATGTATCTAAAGCCAAAAACTTAACACTTAGTAAATTTTTTTCCTCTTTTTCCTGAAAGCAAACTGATGACACTTAGTAAAATTTTTGTCCATTCCCTCCAAATCTCACTCACCTCCAAAGCACCTTCATCCACTTTCGTAAACCCTCGCCCCCCATTCCCTCCGAAGTCACCATCGCGAAGTAGAAACCTTGCCTGCCTCCAGAGCTCACCTTCGCCACGCACCCTTTCACACACACACACCCAGATTCAGAATGAGTGAACCAGAGGGAGGAGAGGAGGAAGACAGAGATGAGAGCGCGAGCGAGAGACCAGAGAGTGAGAGGGGGTCACCGCCGCAATGCCGCTGCAGCTGCTGCCATCGCCGTCGTGGAGGAGGGAGTCCGGAGGAGAGAGAGAGAAAGACGATTCGCAGACGAGATGGAGAGAGAGGACGAAGACGCGACGCGAGAGAGAAGGAGGTTGTTCCGCCGTGCACTGTCGTCGCTCCTGGGGTCAGGCGTCCATGATGGAACAAGTTCAAATCCGTGACAGGTACCTGCTCTTCACTCTATCTGTTAACTAATTTCATGTGTTTTGAGTTGAGCTTCATGTTCCTAAATATTCCTATCATTGATTTGCTGGCATAATTATATAGAAATCTCTAGCCACCAACCATTCTCTTGTCATATTGTTAGCTATGTTGAGAAGCTTCGACCAAAAAAGTCTTTTATATTGAATTTGGGGCTAGCATAAACTGCTGTCACATGTATCATTTCCTTTCTCCTTGAAGCTGAACTTTCATGTGAATCTATTGGTTATGAGTCTCTAAAAATGATATGTTAAGGTCAGCTCCATTCCAGTACATCCATATTCCACCCACTAATCTTTGGACTTCTTTTAAGATGAAGTTAAAAAACCCAAGCTGATGAATAACTCTTCTAGCATTGTCACTGTTACACTTAGTTTCCAGCAGAATAGTAATATCAGGTTTAATTTATACTGTTTTATAATTTCTTTAAGAGTGCGCCTAAAGGATATGCTGGCAGCACCCTTAACGTTCTAAATAAGACTAATAATAAAGAACTGATAAAAAAGATTGGAATCAGATTTAACTTAGATGCATCTTAGTGTCTTTAAGGGCACTGATTTCAGTTGTGGTGAAGTCTATTCCCTCCAATAAGCTTAGATTTGGATCTCTTGCCTCTTTATCCATTTCCATGAATTCTTTTCTCCATCATCCATCGCCATTGGGTTAGGTGGTCT
This sequence comes from Arachis ipaensis, assembly GCF_000816755.2. Lineage (NCBI taxonomy): Eukaryota > Viridiplantae > Streptophyta > Magnoliopsida > Fabales > Fabaceae > Arachis > Arachis ipaensis. The sequence continues at coordinate 30,986,493 of NC_029794.2, read as the reverse complement.
TCCTTCATTTGGAGGAGCTTGAAGTGTTAATTCAATCCCTTCCTCCATCATAATTAGTGATGCAACTTCATTTTCTACCCAATTTTTTTCATGATGTACTATGATGGTATTTTTTTGTTTCAACATTTGAGATTTGCTTTTTCTTCTTCTTGTTTTTCTTGGTAATTTTTTGTGTTGGTTGTTCTTTTCAGCTTCATTAGTGTTAACAATTAGTGCTGAGTCTGTTTATTTATTTTTTTTTTTTTTGCTTTTCCTGGTACTACTTTTCTATCCTGCTTGATTTTCCTTCCCTGTGGCTGTATGGTTTTCTTCCCCTCTCTTTCTTACTTTCTTCTTCTATTCCTCTTGCAGTTCCTCATGAATTCCTTCTTGTTTAATTGGTATTTCTTCATTTTGTAAGACATTAAACTTGGACTGGTTATTTTTAGCCTGCTGTTTCTCATTATGTTTGCTTGTTTCTCCTTCATTTTTTGTGTTGTCTTCTTTGCTTCTGTGATGGTTCTGTGAAAAATCATAATTGAAGATGAATAATATGAACTTAGCTATTCTTCAATTGGGACAAGGTTTGAAGGCTTATGCTTATATCTTGAGTGCTATCCATTTCTAGAAACACACCCTGCAAATTCTCATAGATTTCTGATTTGCTGGCTTGCTGCTTTATGCTTTCTTTGGCACTTTTAACCATCTTTCTTCTTATCAACTACAATTAAAAATTATAATATCAAATCTCAGATTCATTCATAAGACTTGTTGCTACCGATTCCAAATTTCAATGCTCATTTATCTACCTGTTTCTTGAGAACAGCCAGGCTCTTGGTGTGCAAGAGTGAAGAAAATTCCTCAGTGAACTAATAAAGCCACTAAATCAAACTTTGGGGCCTTTTTACTTTGTGATGACATTGTTCTTTCACTTCTACTTGCCTGCTACCATACTGTGGCATTTTTGTGATGTTAATGGTTATTTTTTTCTGATTTTCAGCCATTCTGGCAGCCACATAATAGAGCAGTTGCCAGAAGAATCCAGAACATGGGATGGAGAGCTGATGGTGGTCTGTGGCTTCTTGTTCGTGGTGGTGGCCTTTATCTCAGCAAGGGAACAGGGGTGAGTAATTCTGAGAGTCTAATACTATGGTATCGATATTAAGAGTAACAGTATTCTATTTTTTCACTTCTTTCCATGTCACTCTGTCCTCTTTGCAAATCTGGTTGTATAGGCTTTTAGAACAAGAAAACATATATAAGATATTTCATTGTTTCAGTTGACCGAAGAATTTGAGGAGGTTCCAGTTCAAAGCCGAGGTTTTGACAGCTCAAAGCACAATAAAGAACTGAAGGTGGTTCTCCCATCTATGCTAAGTCGTTGTTAAATTTTGATGCAAACTCTCTTTTCCAACTTTTTCCCAGCTCGAGTTAATCTTACACTATCATTTTGATATTGTGACGAGATTATTCACATAATTTACATCGATGATATATAATAATAGCAACAATAATTGAATGTAAATGAGGGACCTAAGGCTACACTTATATACAGTAGCTATAGTATACCAAAAAAAAAAAAGTGGGACCTAAGGCTACGCTTATAAAAATGGTATATGGTATACAATGTGGCTACGCTTTACAAGTGATGCAGTAGCGTTGAAAAGCGTAGCCTATTCTGGAAAAATGAAAGCTGAAAAGCGTAGCCTTTGGTCCTGGACAGCATCACTTAAAAAGCGTAGCCTATTCCTAAACGCCAAAAGCGTAGCCCTTGGTGCAGAAAAGCGTAGCCTTTGAGAATAGGCAACGGCCGAATAGGAATCACTCCAAAAAGCGTAGCCGTAGCCTAAGGCATCATTTTTTTTCACTTTTGGCTACACTTTTCAAATGTACCTGAATGGGTGTTTTTCTTGTAGTGTCTCCTCTGTCCACATCAAACACATCTCTTTCTGTGGCTAGGAAGGGTCTTCCAAGGATGATGGATTTATCTTCATCCTTCCCAGTGTCTAGGATTATGAAATCAGGAGGGATGTAAAGGCCTTCAACCTTTACTAACACATCCTCTACTTGTCCATAAGCCTGTTTTCTTGAGTTGTCTGCCATCTCTAAAGAGATTCTGGCAGCTTACACCTCAAAGATCCCAAGTTTCTCTATTACAGAGAGTGGCATTAAGTTTACTCCTGACCCCAGGTCACACAAAGCCTTCTCAAAGGTCATGGTGCCTATGTTACAGGGAATTAGGAATTTACCAAGATCTTGTTTCTTTTGAGGTAGAGTTTGATGAACCAAGGCATTTAGTTCCTTGATGAGCAAGGGAGGTTCATCCTCCCAAGTCTCATTACCAAATAATTTAGCATTCAGCTTCATGATTGCTCCTAAATATTGAGCAACTTTCTCTTCAGCAATGTCTTCATTCTCTTCAGAAGAAGAATACTCATCAGAGTTCCTGAAGGGCAGAAGAAGGTTTAATGGAATCTCTATGGTCTCTAGATGAGCCTCAGATTCCTTTGGTTCCTCAAAGGGATACTCCTTATTGGTCACTGAACGTCCCAGGAGGTCTTTGTCACTGGGATTCACGTCCTCCTCCTCCTCTCTGGGTTCGGCCACACCAAGTAAGGTAATGGCCTTGCACTCTCTTTTTGGATTCTCTTCTGTATTGCTTGGGAGAGTACTAGGAGGAGTTTCAGTGACTCTTTTACTCAGCTGGCCCACTTGTGCCTCTAAATTTCTAATGGAGGACCTAGTTTTATTCATGAAACTTAGAGTGGCCTTAGATAGATCAGAGACTATATTTGCTAAGCTAGATGGATTCTGCTCAGAATTCTCTGTCTGTTGCTGAGTGGGTGATGGAAAAGGTTTGCTATTGCTAAACCTGTTTCTATTACCATTATTAAAGCCTTGTTGAGGCTTTTGTTGATCCTTCCATGAGAAATTTGGATGATTTCTCCATGAGGGATTATAGGTGTTTCCATAGGGTTCACCCATGTAATTCACCTCTGCTATTGCAGGGTTCTCAGGATCATAAGCTTCTTCTTCAGAAGAGGCCTCTTTAGTACTGTTGAATGATTCCTTCAATCCATTCAGACTCTAAGAGATCATATTGACTTGCTGAGTCAATATTTTATTCTGAGCCAATATGGCATTCAGAGTATCAATTTCAAGAACTCCCTTCCTTTGAGGCGTCCCATTATTCACAGGATTCCTTTCAGAAGTGTACATGAACTGGTTATTTGTAACCATGTCAATGAGTTCTTGAGCTTCTGCAGGCGTTTTCTTTAGGTGAATGGATCCACCTGCAGAATGGTCCAATGACATCTTAGATAATTCAGACAGACCATCATAGAATATATCCAAGATGGTCCATTCTGAAAGCATGTCAGAGGGACACTTTTTGGTCAGTTCCTTGTATCTCTCCCAAGCTTCATAGAGGGATTCACCTTCCTTCTGTTTGAAGGTTTGAACATCCACTCTAAGCTTGCTAAGCTTTTGAGGAGGAAAGAACTTGGCTAAGAAAGTCGTGACCAGCTTATCCCAAGAGTTCAGGCTATACAAAAATTTCTGTCAGATTTTCTCCAGAGAGTTATGCTTTAGCTTCCCTTAGCTTCCTCTTCAGAGTCCTTTCAGGTTCAGGATCAGCCTCAACAAGAATGTTCTTATCCTTGTTCCTGCTCATATGAAAAAGAAAAAAACAGAAAAGAAAATATGGAATCCTCTATGTCACAGTATAGAGATTCCTTTATGTGAGTAGAGGAAGAGAAGAAATTCGAACACAGAAAGAGGAAGAGGGTTCGAATTTTTAAATAAAGAGAAGTGTTAGTAAATAAATAAATAATTAGAAGGAGATGAGGGGGAGAGAATTCGAAAATAAACTAAAATAAAATAAAAATATTTTTGTTTTTAATTTAAAATTAAAGTTAAAATTCGAACATAAAAAAAAGAAAAATCAAATTAAATCAAATTAAAATTTAAAACAAATAGTTAATTAAAAAGAAATTTTCAAAAAGAGGAAGGCGAATTTCGAAAATTAGAGAGAGAAAATTAGTTAGGTAGTTTTGAAAAAAAATAAGAATCAAACAAAAAGATAGGATTAGTTTGAAAAAGATTTGAAAATCAATTTTAAAAAGATAAGAGGTTAGAAAAGATTTTGAAATTGATTTTGAAAAGGATGTGATTGACATCGAAAAAGATATGATTGAAAATCATTTTGAAAAAGATTTGAATTGGAAATTAAAAAGATTTGATTTTGAAAAAGATTTTGAAATTAGCAATCAAAAAGATATGATTGAAAATTAAAAAGATATGATTTTGAAAATTAAAGTTGATTACTTGACTAACAAGAAACAAAAAGATATGATTTTAAAATTTAAAGATTGAACCTTTCTTAATAAGCAAGTAACAACTTGAAATTTTTGAATCTAAAAATCAAATGTTAGTGAGATTTTCGAAAATATGAAGTAAGAATAGGAAAAAGATTTTGAAAATCAATTTTAAAAAAAATTTCGAAAATATATAAAAATAAATGAAAAAGATTTGATTTTTGAAAAAGATTTGAAAAGATAGAATTTTGAAATTGAAATTTATGAGTAAAACAAGGAAAGATATATTTTTTATTTTTGAATTTTTAATGATGAAAGAGAGAAACACAAAATTGACACAAAACATAGAAATTATGAATCAAAACAACTAATGCATGCAAGAACACTTTGAATGTCAAGATGAACACCAAGAACTTATTTTTGAAAATTTTTAAGAAAAGAAAAACATGCAAGACACCAAACTTAGAAATTTTCAAACTTTAGACACTAACAAATTGAAAATGCATATGAAAAATAAGAAAAGGCACAAAACATGAAAATGCAAAGATCAAACAAAGCAAATCATCAAGAACAACTTGAAGATTATGAAGAACACCATGCATGAATTTTTTGAAAATTTTAATGAAATTAAAAAGATGCAATTGACACCAAACTTAAAAATTGACACAAGACTCAAACAAGAAACATAAAATTTTTTGTTTTTATGATTTTATAAGATCTTTTTTTGGTTTTTTTTTTCAAAAATTATTTTGGAAAAAACAAAAAAGAAGAAATTTTTTTTGTATTATTTTCGAAAATAAGAAATAAAAAGCTTAAAAATAAAATAAAATTACCTAATCTGAGCAACAAGATGAACCGTCAGTTGTCCAAACTCGAACAATCCCGTGCAACGGCACCAAAAACTTGGTGCACGAGATTGTGATCATCAACAATGGCGCCAAAGCAACAAAAACTCACTAAGCATCCTAAACTTCTTCACCAATTATTCATCCTAGGTTCTCGCTAATCCATGAATAGGCAACTGTCATAAGGGAGTGCTAAATTCAATTCATGTTTCACATGTTTCCCAACTCGTTGACTCTTCCACGAATCAGACTCAGAATCATAAGCAAAATCATCACCAGCTGTTCTGCCTCAGCAGTTCTATATCAATACATCATCATGCAATCGCATCATCAATTCATCCCATCAAGAACAA
>NC_029794.2:30962656-30980916 GCF_000816755.2 Arachis ipaensis | reverse complement strand
GCCTTCTTGAAGAACGACGCGTACGCGCCAAGTGCGCCTACGCGTGGAGGGTCATTCTGCTAAAAATTTTCTAAGTTAAAAACTGCAGAATTTACAGATTCAACCCCCAATCTTCCGACGGACATAACTTTCTCATTTTAAATCATTTTTCACCCGTTCTTCAAACGGCATGGACATCTCGGATCCAATTTCATTTCTAAACAGATTTGGCACAAAACAGAGATCCGTAGTCCAAGTTATGTCCCGTCAAAGTATGCCCAAAAACCATGTTTTCATATAAAAACCACAGGTGCCATTTTTCAAAACAAGCCATTTTCAACTCTTTTCAAAATCAACCAAAACATGCCAATTTCAACCCTTTTTGAAATCAATCAAAATGTACCAAAATCCACATCAAGCCATCCTCAACTCACACATTGACACTTTACCAAAAATTCACAAAACCACATCTAACCATTTTAACACTTCTCAATCAAATGGCTAAAGGACAAACACAATATCATGTCATACATCCTTCCTCATCCCAATTTCCAATAATACCATTTCCAATCAACCATCATTATACGTAATCAATATCATACTCACTATCACGTGATTTCACCCACAAATCAACCTTAATCATTCCCCAAGCATATATCACAACATACATATCTCTAATGCATCATCATACCATCAAGGCATCAATAATCATAATCACATATATGATCACATAATATATCTCAACCGAACCAAACATACCTCGTCTACATAATTTCACCCAAAATTACCAAATTCCACACTTCAACTTCTCAAACCATATTATTCAATAACCAACCTAATCATTCATATATTCATTATCTAAAATTCATCCAATCACTTGTGCCATCATACAATAGATAGATATATATAACATAAGTAAATAGCCACTAGTCGCGACCCGCGAAGTTTAGGCCGGCTAGGGTACAGTATGAAAGTAGATGACAACAGCATATCCTAATCTCTCCCAAAGGAAACATAAGAGCCTCTATAGGCAAGTTCCGAAAGAGTTCAATACATAATATAATCTTTTCAAAACAAAGGTGGAGAGATTCTAATCAAAACACAAAGTAGAGGAAATAAAGATCTTCGCCGTCTCTCAGACGACCCACAACTCACTTCTGAGCACCTGGACCTGTATCTCTTGTAGCCAAACCAATTGAGCCTCTTCTTTGGAATTCTTCACCAACCTTAGCTCCAAGCCTTACCAAAGCTCCTCAAGCAATACCAATCTCCCAATTGTGCACCAACATCACCAAATACACTAACATAACCAATGTCACATACATACATCAACCTAGGGCTCATAAAAATGACAAATCACAAGGGTTTGAGCACTTCTTACCTCAGCCCATATGAAGTAGGGATAGAACCCACTTAGAATACATATTGTAGTATCCCACCAAACTTAGATAGAATTGTAGAGGATGAGAAGAGCAACGCGTGGCCGCAAACGGCTCGTCAATCGGAGCTCCGTAGCTCAAGTTATGGTGGTTTGAAGATCAAAGAGAGTTAGGTTTTCTCTCTTCTCTTCTCTCTTCTCAAATCAGCGCCCCAACCCTTCTTTTTAGGGTAAAATGAGCTGAAATGCTCACAACTAATATTTATATATGTTGGGTCTTGGGCCCACTTAGGCCCGGTTCACTTATTTTTGCCCATTGGCCCAATTTTGGGCCAAAACCTTTAAGATTAGCGCTCTAAATCGCACTTTAAATATTTCTACCTTCCCTAATTATAATTCCTCATTTCCTAATCTTATTTACCCATAATCAATTTTCTCAGTTGTAGTACCAGACAGATCTCAGCCGGTACTGCCGGTCAAAATTCTACTGCGCACTTTTACGCAGAAAACTATATTTTCCGACTCGGAAAAATTCACTGAATCCAAATATCATATTTAAATTATCAAATTCCAATTGCCAAATCTTCCAACCATATTCGCTCCTATTTAATTTATTATTTACTAAATTTCGGTTAGATCGGGTATTACAGTCACGATCATCACATTCACATTGAAGTACGAATGAATATCTTAAAAGCGGAATAAGTTTGTGTTGAATAGAAAAACAGTAGTACTTTGCATTAATCCATGAGGAACATTAGAGCTCCACACCTTAATCTATGGTGTAGAAACTCTACCGTTGAAAATACATAAGTGATGAAGGTTCAGGCATGGCCGAATGGCCAGCCCCCAAACGTGATCTAAAGATGAAACTAAAGATGTCTAATACAATAGTAAAAGGTCCTATTTATATCAGACTAGTTACTAGGGTTTACAGAAATGAGTAAATGATGCAGAAATCTACTTTCGGGGCCCACTTGGTGTGTGCTTGGGCTAAGTATTGAGCTTTACACGTGTAGAGGCTTCTCTTAGAGTTGAACGCCAGTTTGTAACCTGTTTCTGGTGTTTAACTCCACTTTGCAACCTGTTTCTGGCGTTTAACTCCAGAATGCAACATGGGACTGGTGTTGAACGCCAGTTTGCGTCGTCTAAACTCGGGCAAAGTATAGACTATTATATCTTTCTGGAAAGCCCTGGATGTCTACTTTCCAATGCAATTGAGAGCGCGCCATTTGAAGTTCTGCAGCTCCAGAAAATCTACTTTGAGTGTAGGGAGGTCAGAATCCAACAGCATCTACAGTCCTTCTTCAACCTCTGAATCTGATTTTTGCTCAAGTCCCTCAATTTCAGCCAGAAATTACCTGAAATCATAGAAAAATACAAAAACTCATAGTAAAGTCCAGAAATATGATTTTTATTTAAAAACTAATAAAAATATACAAAAAACTAATCAAATCATACTGAAAACTATGTAAAAACAATGCTAAAAAGCATATAAATTATCCGCTCATCAGTTGGCTACATCTGTGAACCATGGAGCCTCTTGGAGCATAATCAATTGCTCATCTGGGAAGCTCTCATTTACACCAGGGCTGTGTGCTTCATTATCTGTATGTGGGATCCTTGATAGGTGGTCAGCCACCTTGTTTTCTGCTCCACTTTTATCCTTGATTTCAATGTTGAACTCCTGGAGTAATAGGATCCATCTGATCAATCTAGGCTTAGAATCTTGTTTTGTTAGCAAGTATTTGAGAGCTGCATGATTAATAATCATAACTACTTTAGAACCAATAAGGTAAGACCTGAATTTATCAAAAGCAAAGGCTATAGCAAGGAGTTCTTTTTCTGTGGTGGTGTAGTTCCTTTGGGCTTCATTAAGGACCTTACTAGCATAATATATAACATGCACTAGCTTGTCTCTTCTCTGTCCTAATACAGCACCAATGGGCAAAATCTGATGCATCACACATCAATTCAGAAGGTAATTCCCAACTTGGTGGTGCTATAATAGGTGCAGAGGAGAGCTTGCTTTTAAGCTCCTCAAAAGCTTGCATGCATTCTCTATCAAAGATGAAAGGTACATTAGAGATAAGCAAGTTACTCAATGGTTTAGTAATTTTTGAGAAGTCTCTAATAAACCTTCTATAGAAGCCAGCATGCCCCCAAGAAGCTCCTAACTGCTTTGACATTGTAAGGTGGGGGTAATTTTTCAATCACTTCCACCTTGGCTTTATCTACCTCTATGCCTTTCTTAGAGATTTTGTGGCCAAGGACTACCCCTTCGGTAACTATCAAATGACACTTTTCCCAGTTCAAAACTAGGTTAGTCTCTTGGCATCTCTAGAGCACCAAGGCAAGATGGTGTAAGCAATTAGGAAAGGAGTCACCAAATACTGAGAAATCATCCATGAAAACCTCAATAAATTTCTCAAGCATATCGGAAAAAATGGACAGCATACACCTTTGGAATGTGGCAGGTGCATTGCACAAACCAAAGAACATATGTCTGTATGCAAAAACACCATAAGGGCAGGTGAAAGATGTCTTTTCTTGGTCCTTAGGGTCCACTACAATCTGGTTGTAGTCTGAATATCCATCCAAGAAACAATAGTACTCATGCCCAACAAGCCTTTCCAATATTTGATCCAAGAATGCTAGAGGGAAATGATCCTTCCTTGTGGCTTCATTGAGCTTTCTGTAGTCTATACACATGCGCCATCCGGTGACTGTTCTTGTTGGTATCAGCTCATTCCTTTCATTTGGCACAACTGTGATCCCTCCCTTTCTTGGGGACCACTTGAACAGGGCTCACCCAAGGACTATTCGAAATGGGGTAAATCACCCCTGCTTGCCATAGCTTGAGCACTTCCTTTTGCACTACTTCCTTCATTGATGGGTTCAATCTTCTTTGTGGTTGGATCGAGGGCTTGGCATCCTCTTCAAGAAGGATTTTATGCATGCACATTGAAGGGCTTATCCCCTTCAAATATGAAAGTGTCCATCCAATGGCGTCCTTGTGTTATTTCAGCACCTCAATGAGCTCCTCCTCTTGTTCCTTGCTCAAGGTTGAATTGATGATTATTGGATAAGTGTTATTGACCCCAAGTAAGCATACTTTAAGCTTGGAGGCAAGTCTTTAATTCCAGCTTGGGTGCTTCTTCTTTCTCCTTTCTTGCCTTGTCTAGCATGATTGAGCTTTCCATGTTTTCTTGTGGTAATTCACCACATGATGCTTGTTGCTCTTGCTCCATTGCATCTTCAAGTTTGTCTTCTTCTAGAAGTCCTTGGACCAGTATCTCCATTGTGTCTACCATCATACACTCTCCAATGGATTCCTTTGGGTAATTCATAGCAGTAAAAATATTGAACACCATCTTTTCCTCATGAAGCCTGAGGACTAATTTTCCTTTTTGTACATCAGTTATAGCTCCAGCTGTTGCAAAAAATGGCCTTCCTAGTACGATTGATGTGTTGGCTTCTTCTTCCATGTCAAGCACTACAAAATCTGCTGAGAAAATAAAGTCACCCACCTTAACTAACAAGTCCTCCACTCTCCATGGGGGAACTTGAATGTTCTGTCTGCTAGTTGAAGTGCCATTCTTGTTGGCTTAGCCTCTTCAATTCTCATCCTCTTCATCATGGCTAAGGACATAAGGTTGATGCTAGCACCCAGATCACACAATGTTTTCTCAATGCTAATGTCTCTTATGATGCATGGGATTTGAAAGCTACAAGTATCTTTCATCTTTTGGGGAAGCTTTTTTTGTTTGACGGCACTGCATTCCTCTGTAAGCACTACAGTTTCCTTTTCTTCCCAGTTCCTTTTCTTATTCATGAGCTCCTTTTAGAAACTTGGCGTAGAGTGGCATTTGCTCTAGTGCTTCAGCAAAAAGGATGTTGATTTGAAGCCTTTTAAAGATCTCCAAGAACCTAGAAAACTGGTTGTCCTTCCCATCTTTTCTTAGCCTTTGTGTGTAGGGTGCTTTTGGTATATAGGGCTTCAAGACTTCCTTTGGTGGGATAGGAGTATATGTCTCTTCCTCCTCTTTGATTTCTGGGTTCTTGTCATCCTCTTCTTCCTGTAAGTTGTGGCTTAAAGATGCCTCCTTCACCACCTTCCCACTTCTTAATGTGATGGCCTTGTATTCTCCCCTTGGATTGGTCATGGTATCACTGGAGAATGCATTTGTAGACATGGGTATTTGCTTGGATAGTATCCAAATTGTGCTTCCAGTTTTGTGATTGCTGCTCCTTGGTTATTTATATTGGATCTAACCTCTTCTTGGTATGCTTCCAACTTCTTGTCAGTGTGTTCTTATTTCATTGCAAAATCTTCTACCATTTTTGCAATAATTGCCTCTAATCTTGCAAATTTGTCATTATCATCTATTGGCTATGAGGTTGAAAATGACATATTGCCATTGGTTGGATTTTGAAGATGGTTGCTATGTGATTGGTGGTTGGTTTGGAAGGGGGCATTATGTGAGTTGTGGTAAGATCTATGGTTGTTTGGTTGGTGGCTGGAGTTGTTGTATTGGTTAGAGTGGTATGGCTTGTGGTCTTGGGCTTGGTTTTGCTGGTTTCTCCACCCAAAATTTGGGTGGTTCTTCCAACCTAGATTGTAAGTTTTAGCTTGGGGATCATATGGTTGTCTAGATGGATTGTTCACATAGTTAGCCTGCTCCCAATCATATTCAGCTTTTGGACTAGCTCCTTCTTACACTGGTGCTTGAGTGTTGATTGCTGAGACCTGATTCTTCTCCATTTACTTGGTAAGAACTGCAAGTTGGGTTGTGATCACCTTCTTTTGACCAGCAGAGCATCCATCTGGTTGAGCTCCATCAATCCCCTTTTTGGGTTTCTATCGGATACATAGAAGTACTCATTTTTTGCCACAGTTTCTATGATATCTATGGCCTCTTCAATTGTCTTCTTGGTATTGAGGGAACCTCCTGAAGAGTGATCTAAGGCCTTCTTCGCCTTTTGAGATAATCCTTCATAGAAAATGTGCAACTGCACCCACTCATTAAACATGTCCGGAGAGCATCTCCTTGTTAGCTCCTTATATCTCTCCCAAACTTCATAGAGAGTCTCTCCATTTTGTTTCCTGAAGGTTTGTACCTCAGTCTTCAACTTGATAACTCTTTGGAGAGGGTAGAATTTTGCCAAGAACTTATTCACTGCTTCTTCCCAAGTTGTCAAACTCTCTTTTGGGAAGGATTCAAGCCACTTGGATGCTTTGTCCCTAAGAGAAAAGGGGAACAAAAGTAATCTATAAGTGTCAAGGTGAATGCCATTAGCCTTCACGGTGTCAGATTCTCAGGAAGGTGGTCAGATGTTGATTTGGATCTTCTTGAGCATTTCCTCCAAATGAGCAGCTATTCTGAACAAGGGTGATTAGCTATGGTTTGAGCTCAAAGTTGTTGGCATGTATGGTGGGTTTCAAGATGCTGCTCCCACAATTCCCAGGGTTGGGATTGATAAAAGAACCTAGTACTCTTCTTTCTTGTGGAGGAGCATGGTTGCCAACTACTTCATCTTGATGATTGTATACTTCACCTTCCATGCTTTTTTTTGGATTATGTCCTTCTTCTTCTTCACCAACTACCATTTTTTTCTTGTCACTGCCTCTCTTTCCAATCTTAGAAATGTCCTTTCAGGTTCAGAACCATAAGAGGTTACAGCCCCTCTCCTCCCTATCATACACAACACAATACAATCCCAAGCAAAAATGGACACCCTCTTGGTAGAACAGAGGGTAAGTCAAGATTGATTAATGCAAAGTATCAAACAGTTAGTGTGCCTCTGTTAGAATGACAATATACACCATAAATAAGTGAGAATTCAAGTGCTACAAAAAAAAAAAAAAGAAAAATAAGGAACTGAAATTAAAGTGATTAACAAGTAAAGAAAATGCTTGATCTAGGTACCCATTAACTTAATCATTGTCAATTCAGAATCAATCCCCGGCAACGGCGCCATCAACTTGATGATGGAAATTTACTATACGATTACAATACCCCCTTTGGCAAGTATACTAAATTATTGTCAAGTAAAAACTCACAATGAGTGAGTCGAATCCCACAGAGATTGATCGATTGAATAACTTTAGTTAGTAGAGTAACTTAGTTAAGCTAATCAAGAATAAGTGTTGAGCACAGAAATTTAAATAGCAGAATTGTAAATGACTTAAAGATAAAGAAAGCAGTAGAATGCTGCATTATAGATAGCATCAAGGTAAATTGCTGGAATGTAAATGACAGAAATATAAATGGCTGAATTGTAAAAGGGGAATGGGTTAATAGCAGAAATTAAACAAAGCTATAAAGAATGGGAAAAATAAGAATGGGGATGATTCATTGGAGTTAGGAGATATTGCATTCTCTGGATTAATTTCAGATCATCTCTTCTTCAATCATGTAACTCATTGACCTCTTGGCAATCATGATTGATTGAATCCTAATTCCTTGGTAATTCAATATCTCAAATCTTGATAATCAGCCAATTCCTTGGTCTAATTGCTCATAAAAGAAATAAGTTTGGTCCCTGATTTTACCACACATCCTCATAGATCCAAGTAGTGGGTAGATTTCATGTCACTATATCCAATCCCAAAACCCAGCTCTACTCAATGTGAGAAGGGATTTCAAGCATAATTTCATGTTTTCTCTTTCAAGGTTCCCATGAAACCCAATTTGCATTCAATCTCTTTTCCAAGATAATTGAACACTAAGCATGAATAACAAAATTCCTTCTAGCAAATCAAGAGAGATGAAGAGAAGGAAAAAATTTACTAGCATTAATCCATCAAGTACAACAGAGCTCCCTCTCCTAATGAGAGTGAGTTTAGCTACTCATAGCTTAGAGAAAAGTACAAGAGATGAAAAAAGATGAAAGTAAAGTAAAAAATGAACTAAAAGTTCCAAGCCCCCTTTCAGTATTATTTAAGGGGTATTTATACCACTTCTAGTACTAAAAAATAAGAAAATTACAATTAGTAAAAGCTCATTAATGGCATGTGAGTGGCGTGTGAGTGGCGTGCCACGCCAAAGGTGAAGGTTGGCTTGGCGTGCCACGCCCATGTCCCAAGTGGCACGCCCCATGGTGAGAGCTGGCTTGGCGTGCCACGCCAAAGGTGAAGGTTGGCTTGGCGTGCCACGCCCATGTCCCAAGTGGCACGCCCCATGGTGGGAGTTGGCTTGGCGTGCCACGCCCAAATCTCAAGTGGCACGCCCCATGGTGCAGTCTTCCATCTTCCTCTCTGGCAGTTTGAACTGGCGTGCCACGCCCTCATTAAACTCTTCAATCTTCTTCTCTGGAGGGTTAGCTTGGCGTGCCACACCCAGGTCTAGCATGCCACGCCCCTTGTTGGTGCACAAACATTCCTTTCTGGTCTAGTAAGCTGGCGTGCCACGCCCATGGTGTGAACAAGCTTCGCGTGCCACGCCTAAAACACCAACTGGCACACCCATTGATGACCGGATGTTTTATATGCTTTTTGGCATAGTTTTCATATAGTTTTTAATAGGTTTTATTTAATTTTTATTAAGTTTTTATAGGTTTTAGTGTTAAATTAAGATTTTTGGATTCTACTTGAGTTTGTGTGTTTTTGTAACATTTTAGGTATTTTCTTGTTGAATTTGAAGAGATGGAGCAAAAGTCTAATTCAAAGACAAAGAAAGCACTGTAGATGCTGTCCAGATCTAACCTCCTTGCACTCGGAAGAGATTTTTTGGAGCTACAAAAGTTCAAATGGAGCGTTATTAATGGCTATGGAAATCTCACTTCCAGAGCTTTCCAGTAATGTATAATAATCCATATGTTGTTTCGAATTAGAATGCCCAAAACTGGCGTCCAACGCCAGCTTCCTTCCCCCTTTCTGGCATCCAGCGCCCAAGGAGCAGAGCCCAATGTCCAAACGCCCAGAGAGGACCCCCTAACTGGCATTCCACACCCAAGATACCTCATAGCACGTGGATCTCATAAAATCTCAGCCCAAAGACTTACCATATGTGCCCCAGAAGTGGATTTTAGCACTAAAAAGACTGTTTTATCCTTATTAGTCATTTGTTTAGTATTTAAGGGACTTAATTCATGTTATTCGAACACTTTACATCACTTTTTACCATCATACATGTTTTACCATTGTTTTCATATCAGTATGAGTTTCTAAACCTCCTAGGTTGAGGGGAAGAGCACTGCTAAGTCCTATGAATTAATAAAAGTATTACTATTTCTTCTCCGATCCGTGTTTGATCTGTTTCTAAGATGTATATCTGATCTTCATCATGGTGAATAGGATGATCGAACAATCAGCTCTGTTCATCATACTAATATGAACGTGCCTGACAAACACCCGTGTCTACTTGGGTTCCTGTGAATACGTGACTGGAAAGCCCGAGCCAACAGCTATGTTTATACATCTCTCAGACAGTTAATCCACGACTTTGTTGGAGACTTCTCGAGACACCAGTTCAGCCAATTTTTGGGGAGATTAGGGTCTTCGTGGTATAGGCTAGAATCCAAAGAAGCAGTGTTCTCTGATCCGGAAGATTCGACCTTATCTATGGCGCTTTGAGTAGGATCGCCAAGAGAATGACTTGCTAGCGCTTCAGCCTCCGTCAGATTGGATGACCATGGCTAATGGCATTCAATCTATAGCAGAGGAGATTAATTACCACCGCCCATGGCATTGATCACATACAGCCTGCCATAGAAGAGATCAGTCACAAGCAGAGAAGATAGTACTACTAGAATTAATTCAGAAAGACTAAGCAACTCCAACACTTAACTATTCTCTTTTCATTGTTTACACGACTTCTTAGTTCTAATTACTCTTTTTCTCTATTTCCATCACTGACTCTATTTGATATAAAAAGTAATTTATACAATATTAAAACACGTTATATCCTTCTGATCTGCCTGACTAAGACATGCAGGATAACTATAACTTGCTTCAAACCACAATTCTCGTGGGATCGACTCTAACTCGCTCAAGTATTACTTGGACGACCCAGTGTACTTACTGGTACAATAATACGAAGGTGTGGGGATTCGTGCTACCAAGTTTTTGGCGCCGTTGCTGGGGATTATTGAGTTTGGACAAACTGACGGATTGTCTTGCTCCCTAGATCAGGTATTGTCTCTGATTTTTGCAAGAGTATTTTATTTTTGTTTTCTTTAATTTTCGAAAAAATTTTAAACCTTTTCAAAAAAAATTATTTTCTTTTCTTGATCAATTTTAATTGAGTTTTCATTTTATTTGGGTGTTCTATTTTTATTTTCTTCTTCTCTATTTTTTCGAAAAAAAAATCAAAAGCTTTCCAAAAATATTTTTATTTTCTTTGTTAAATCTTTGTTCTTAGTTTGAGTCTTCTGTTTATGTTCATGGAAAATTTCGTGTCCTTTGAGTCTTTGTATTTATTAATTACCGTAATTTTTTATCTTTTGGTATCTTCCTTTTAAAAATCTTTCAAAAATAATTTTTCTTTAGTTAAATCTTGTTTCAATTTTTAAGTTTGGTGTTTCTTGTGTTTTTCTTTAATTTTCAAAAATTTCTTTTTGGTTTTCTAAAAATTTTAAGTTTGATGTCTTTTTTTTGAGTCTTTGAATTTTGTTCTTGTGTTCTTGTTAGTATTCAACGTGTT
This sequence comes from Arachis ipaensis, assembly GCF_000816755.2. Taxonomy (NCBI): domain Eukaryota; kingdom Viridiplantae; phylum Streptophyta; class Magnoliopsida; order Fabales; family Fabaceae; genus Arachis; species Arachis ipaensis. Next base: position 30,969,912 of record NC_029794.2, on the reverse strand, counting down.
CTTGAGTCTTTTTTGTATTTTGATCTTAAAATTTTTAAGTTTAGTGTTCCTTTATGTTTTCCTCCAAAATTTTCGAAAATAAGGTGCACTAGATCTAAAAGTTTTAAGTCTTGTGTCTTTTACTTGTTTTTCTCTTTCATCATTAAATTCAAACAAAATAAAATAATATCTTTTCTAACTAACTTTTAGCTAATTTTTGAAAATCATAAATAAAAATTCAGATTTTAATTTCAAGATTTTATCTTTTCATATCTTAGTTGTCAAGTTTTTAAAAATCAAATCTTTTTAAAATCATATCTTTTTCAAAAATCATATCTTTTTCAAAATTTTATCTTATCTTATTTCAAAGTTCAAAATTTAAAAATTCAAATTTCAAACTTCAAAATTTAAAATTCAAATTTCAAATTTCAAAATCAAATTTCAAAATTCTAAGTTTTCAAAATTCAATTTTCAAATTTTAAAATTTCAATTTTTCAAAAATTCAAAATTTTAAGATTTCAAATTTTTAGATTCAAATTTAAATTTCACATTCCAAAATTTAAATTTTAATTTTCAAATTTCAAATCTTAAATTCAAATCTCTTTTTAATTGGTTACTTATCTTCTCTCTCTCCTCTTTCAAAACTTCCTAACTAACTCTTCTACTCTTCTCATTTCTTTTTCGAACTTTTTTTCTTTTTAATTAATTAATTTTAATTTTGGTTTAATTAAAATAAATACAATAAAAATAAAAATACTTTAATCTTCTCTACTTCTATATCTCCTTCTACTCCTTCTATCTTCTTCCTTCTTCATCTTCTACCTTTCTTAATCATGAACCCAAGTGGGAATGAAGAGTTCAGAAGAACTCTGGGATCTTATACAAATCCCACTGCTGACTTCTATGGAAGAAGTATCAGCATACCCCACATAAGAGCTAGTAGCTTTGAACACAACCGTCAGCTTATTACTCTAGTGCAGCAAAACTGCCAGTATTCTAGGCTTCCTAAAAAAGAACCTACAGTATTTCTGGCAGATTTCTTAAAGATTGCTAACACAATACACAGTGAGGGAGTAGAAGGAAATAGCTCTGTCAGGAGGAAAGGGATAAACAGTTTGCCCGCTTTGCGGAGTATCTCAAAACATTAGCGATAAAGATCCTTTTTGCAGAAGCTCTTGAACAGATGCCTTCTTATGCAAAGTTCATGAAGGACATTCTAAGTCATAAGAAGGATTGGAGAAAGACACAAACAGTCTTCCTCACTGAGGAGTGCAGTGCAATTATTCAAAACATCTTACCAGAGAAGCTTAAAGATCCTGGAAGCTTTATGATACCATGCACTCTAGGTGATGCTTGTACAAGGACAGCTCTATGTGACCTTGGAGCAAGCATCAACCTAATACCTGCTTCTTTAATAAAGAAGCTCTGTTTGACTGATGAAGTCAAACCAACCCGTATATGCCTTCAACTTGCTGATGGTTCTATTAAGATACCATCAGGAGTAATAGAGGACATGATTGTCAAGGTTGGACCCTTTTCCTTTCCTACTGACTTTGTGGTATTGGACATGGAAGGGCACAAGAGTGCATCCCTTATCCTAGGAAGACCTTTTCTAGTTATAGGACGGACCCTCATTGATGTTGAAAAAGCGGAAGTAACCCTGAGAGTCAATGAGGAAAAGTTCGAATTGAATGCTATCAAGGCTATGCAGCATCCAGACATTCCTGAGGAATGCATGAGCGTTGACCTTATTGATTCCCTGGTGGAAGAGGTCCACATGGCCGAAAGCCTTAAGGAAGGACTAGATGATATCCTTGATGATACTCAGCCTGATTCAGAGGAACCTTTGGAAATCTCTGAGGAAAAGGAGAAGCCTCCTAAGCTTGATCTTAAGCCATTACCTTCCTCCCTGAAATATGCATTTTAGGGAGAGGAAGTTACCTATCCTGTAATCATAAGCTCTACCTTAGACCTGCAGGAAGAAGATGCACTGATTCAAGTGCTTAAAACACATAGAACTGCCCTTGGGTGGACTATAAGTGACCTTAAGGGCATTATTCCGGCCAGATGCATGCATAAAATCCTGCGATAATGCCAAACCAGTGGTGCAACCACAAAGGCGATTGAATCCAGCTATGAAGGAAGTAGTACAGAAGGAAGTCACTAAGCTCTATGAGGCTGGGATTATTTATCCAATTTCTGACAGCCCATGGGTTAGCTCTATCCAGGTTGTTCCTAAGAAGGGAGGAATGACAGTGGTTCACAATAAAAAGAATGAGCTGATCCCAAAAAGGACAGTTACAGGATGGCATATGTGCATTGACTATAGAAGACTCAATGACGCCACCAGGAAAGATCACTTTCCTTTACCCTTCATTGACCAAATGCTAGAGAGACTAGCAGGCCATGCTTTTCGTTGTTTCCTAGATGGATATTTCACGTACAATCAAATAGCAGTAGATCCACAGGATCAAGAAAAGACAGCATTCATATGTCCATCTGGCGTGTTCGCCTATAGACGAATGCCATTTGGCCTATGCAATGCGCCTGCCATCTTTCAGAGATGCATGCTATCTATCTCTGATATGGTAGAGAAATTTCTTAAAGTATTCATGGATGACTTCTCTGTTTATGGAGACTCATTTGACTATTGTCTTGATCATCTGATCCTGGTCCTGAAAAGATGCCAAGAAACAAACCTAGTTCTAAACTGGGAGAAATGCCACTTCATGGTAACTGAAGGCATTGTTCTTGGGTATCATATCTCAAATAAGGGGATAGAGGTGGATCAAGCTAAGGTGGAAGTGATAGAACGCTTGCCTCGACCTACTAGTGTCAAGGCAATCAGAAGTTTCCTAGGACATGCAGGATTCTACAGGCGGTTCATAAAAGATTTTTCTAAAATCGCCAGACCCTTGTGTAATCTCTTGGCCACTGATGTTCCATTCGTCTTTGACCAAGAATGCCTGCATGCCTTTGAAACTCTGAAAGCCAAGCTTGTCACTGCTCCTATCATCTCTGCACCTAACTGGGACTTACCATTTGAGCTAATGTGTGATGCAAGTGATCATGCAATTGGCACAGTCCTTGGTCAGAGACGTGACAAGCTTCTGCATGTCATTTATTATGCTAGTCGCGTACTAAATGATGTGCAGAAAAACTACACTACTACAGAAAAGGAGCTACTTGCAGTGGTTTATGCCATTGACAAGTTCAGATCCTACCTAGTAGGATCTAAGGTCATTATTTATACTGACCATGCTGCTATAAAGTATATACTCACTAAGCAAGATTCTAAACCTAGACTTATAAGATGGGTATTACTCCTGCAAGAGTTTGATATAGAAATTAGAGACAGAAAAGGGACAAAAAATCATGTGGCTGATCACTTGTCCCGGATTGAGCCAGTAGCAGGCACTTCTTCTCCCTCTACTGACATATCCGAATCCTTTCTAGATGAGCAACTCTATGCCATCCAGACAGTATCCTGGTTTGCATACATTGCAAACTACAAGGCTATACGGTTTATTCCCAGGGAGTTTACCAGGTAGCAAGCCCGAAAACTCATGCATGATGCAAAATATTACCTATGGGATGAGCCATATCTCTTTAAGAGATGCTCGGATGGAATAATTTGACGCTATGTGTCTGACGAAGAGGCACAGAGAATTCTATGGCATTGCCATAGCTCTAACTATGGAGGACACTTTGGAGGTGAGCGGACAGCCACTAAGGTACTCCAAAGTGGCTTTTACTGGCCTACTCTCTTTAAGGATTCTAGAGAGTCTGTCCATAACTGTGATAGTTGCCAGAGGGCTGGCAATCTTCCTCATGGTCACAGCATGCCTTAGCAAAGAATCTTAGAGATTGAGTTGTTTGACGTATGGGGCATAGATTTTATGGGACCATTCCCACCATCATACACAAACATCTACATCCTTGTGGCAGTAGATTACATGTCTAAATGGATTAAAGCAATAGCAACACCCACCAATGACACCAGAGTAGTAACGAAGTTCCTCCAAAAAAATTATCTTCAGCAGATTTGGTGTCCCTAGGACACTAATTAGTGATGGAGGAACTCATTTTTGCAACAGACAGCTGGGTTCTGTCATAAGCCGATACAGAGTTCGTCATAAAGTGGCAACACCGTATCATCCCCAAATGAATGGGCAAGCTAAAGTCTCAAATAGAGAACTAAAGTGAATCCTAGAGAGGACAGTAAGTGCCTCTAGAAAGGATTGGGCTAGAAAGCTTGATGATGCTCTGTGGGTGGTGCACGAATTGTAAATCACACTTTTCACAACTCGTACCACTAACCAGCAAGTGCACTGGGTCGTCCAAGTAATACCTTACGTGAGTAAGGGTCTATCCCACGGAGATTGTCGGCTTGAAGCAAGCTATGGTTATTTTGTAATTCTTAGTCAGGAAATCAATGATAAGAGTGATTATATTTATGAAGAGTAAAAAGCATAAATTAAATAGAACTTTTTATGCAGTAATGGAGAACAGATTGAGGTTTTGGACATGCTCTGTCTTCTGAATCTCTGCTTTCCTACTGTTTTCTTCTTCACGCACACAGGTCTCCTTCCATGGCAAGCTGTATGTTGGTGGATCACCGTTGTCAATGGCTACCATCCGTCCTCTCAGTGAAAATGGTCTAAATGCGTTGTCACCGCACGACTAATCAACTGTCGATTCTCACTCATGTTGGAATAGGATCCATTGATCCTTTTGCGTCTGTCACTAAGCCCAGCACTTGTGAGTTTGAAGCTCGTCACATTCATCCCATCCCAGATCCTACTCGGAATACCACAGACAAGGTTTAGACTTTCCGGATCTCAGGAATGGCTGCCAATAATCCTAGCCTATACCACGAAGACTCTGATCATAAATCAAGAGGCTAAGAGATATACACTCAATCTAAGGTAGAACAGAAGTGGTTGTCAGGCATGCATTCATAGGTTGAGAATGGTGATGAGTGTCACGGATCATCATATTCATTAGGATGAAGTGCGAGTGAATATCTTAGAATAGAGACAAGCGTGATTGAATGGAAAACTGTAGTAATTGCATTAATTCATCGAAACACAGCAGAGCTCCTCACCCCCAACCATGGGGTTTAGAGACTCGTGCCGTCAGAAATACAATGTTCAGATCTAAAAATGTCAAGAGGTGCAAAATAAATCTCTAAAAGTTGTTTAAATACTAAACTAGTAACCTAGGTTTACAGAAAATGAGTAAAGTGAGATAGATAGTGCAGAAATCTACTTCCGGGGCCCACTTAGTGTTTGCTGGGGTTGAGCTTTGAGCATTACACGTGCATAGGTTGTTTCTGGAGTTAAACGCCAGGTTGCAACCTGTTTTGGGCGTTTAACTCCAACTTGTAACCTGTTTCTGGCGTTTAACGCTAGAATAGAATATGGAACTGGCGTTTAACGCCAGTTTACGTCATTTATCTTTGAGCAAAGTATAGACTATTATATATTTCTGGAAAGCCCTGGATGTCTACTTTCCAAAGCAATTGAGAGCGCGCCAATTGAACTTCTGTAGCTCTAGAAAATTCATTTCGAGTGCAGGGAGGTCAGAATCCAACAACATTCGCTGTCCTTTTTCAGCCTGAATCAGAATTTTGCTCAGATCCCTCAATTTCAGCCAGAAAATACCTGAAATCATAAAAAAACACACAAACTCATAGTAAAGTCCAGAAATATGAATTTTTTCTAAAAACTAATAAAATTATACTAAAAATTAACTAAAACATACTAAAAACTATGTAAAAACAATGCCAAAAAGCGTATAAATTATCCGCTCATCACAACACCAAACTTAAATTGTTGCTTGTCCCCAAGCAACTAAAAACAAAGTAGGATAAAAAGAAGAAAATATACAATAAATTCCAAAAACATCTTTGAAGATCAGTCTTAATTAGATGAGCGGGGCTATTAGCTTTTTGCTTCTGAACAGTTTTGGCATCTCACTTTATCCTTTGAAGTTCAGAATGATTGGCATCTATAGAAACTCAGAATTCAGATAGTGTTATTGATTCTCCTAGTTCAGTATGTTGATTCTTGAACACAGTTACTTTATGAGTCTTGGCCGTGACCCTAAGCATTTTGTTTTCCAGTATTACCACCGGATACATAAATGCCATAGACACATAACTGGGTGAACTTTTTCAGATTGTGACTCAACTTTGCTAAAGTCCCCAGTTAGAGGTGTCCAGAGCTCTTAAGCACACTCTTTTTGCTTTGGACCACGACTTTAACCGCTCAGTCTCAAGCTTCTCGCTTGACACCTTCATGCCACAAGCACATGGTTAGGGACAGCTTGGTTTAGCCGCTTAGGCCAGGATTTTATTCCTGTGGGCCCTCCTATCCACTGATGCTCAAAACCTTGGATCCTTTTTATTTTACCCTTGCCTTTTGGTTTAAAGGGCTATTGGCTTTTTCTGCTTGCTCTTTTTTTTTTTTTTGCAAGCTTTGTATTCACTGCTTTTTCTTGCTTCAAGAATCATTTTTATGATTTTTCAGATTATCAATAACATTTCTCCTTTTCCATTATTCTTTCAAGAGCCAACAATTTTAACATTCATAAACAATAAATTCAAAAATATACACTGTTCAAGCATTCATTCAGAAAACAAAAAGTATTGCCACCACATCAAAATAATTAAACTATTTTAAAATTTGAAATTCGTGTACTTCTTTTTCTTTTTCAGAAAACATTTTTCATTTAAGAAAGGTGATGGATTCATAGGACATTCATATCTTTAAGACATAGGTACTAGACACTAATGATCATGTAATAAAGACACAAACATAGATAAAACATAAAGCATATAAATCGAAAAAATAGAAAAACAAATAGACAAGGAGATTAAGGAACGGGTCCACCTTAGTGAGGGTGGTGTCTTCTTCCTCTTGAAGAACCAATGGTGCTCTTGAGCTCCTCTGTGTCTCTTCCTTGCCTTTGTTGCTCCTCCCTCATAGCTCTTTAATCTTCTCTAATCTCATGGAAGGTGCCATATGGTTATAGAAAAATAAAAAGCGGGGCTTTTTCCACACCAAACTTAAAATGTTTGCTCGTCCTCGAGCAAAAGAAGAAAGAAAGGAGGAGATGGAGATGTGTGTTCGGCCAAGGGAGGGTGATAGTGTGTATGAGGGGTTTATGATGGATGGATGTGAGTGGTGAAGAGAGTATGGAGAAGAGTGTTATGCAAAGGTATGAAGAGGAGAGAAGAAGAGGCGGGGTTCCTGTGAGGTCCACAGATCTTG
>NC_029794.2:30930586-30962174 GCF_000816755.2 Arachis ipaensis | reverse complement strand
GCCCTTAGAGTGCAATCCTGGCGTTTAACGCCAGACTGCTGCTTGTTTCTGGCGTTAAACGCCAGCTTTTCCCCCTTTATTGGCGTTGAACGCCAACTTGTAGCTTGTTTTAAACGCTAAACGCCAGTCTGATGCTTCTTACTGGCGTTTAAATGCCAGTAAGCTCTTCCTCCAGGGTGAGCTATTTTTAATGCTGTTTTTGACTTTGCTTTGATTTCTGTGACTCCACATGGTCATCATCCTAAAGAAAACATAAAATAAAAAAAGAAAACAGAAAATTAACATAGATAAGTAAAAATTGGGTTGCCTCCCAATAAGCGCTTCTTTATTGTCTTTAGCTGGACCTTGCTGAGCTTTTAATCTAGTCTCAGCTTTGAGCATTCTTGCTCAAGATTGCCTTCAAGATAATGTTTGACTCTCTGTCCATTAACAATGAACTTCTTATTAGAATCAATGTCTTGAAGCTCCACATAGCCATATGGTGACACACTTGTAATCACATATGGTCCCCTCCACCGGGATTTCAGTTTCTCGGGGAATAATCTGAGCCTAGAGTCAAACAGCAGAACCTTCTGTCCTGGTTCAAAGACTCTAGATGACAGCTTTCTGTCATGCCACCTTTTTTTTCTCTTTGTAAAGCTTGGCATTTTCGAAAGCAGTGAGTCTGAATTCCTCTAGCTCATTTAGCTGGAGCAATCTTTTTTCTCCAGCTAATTTGGCATCAAAGTTTAGGCATCTGGTTGCCCAGTAGGCCTTATGCTCCAGTTCCACGGGCAGATGACAGGCCTTACCATACACAAGCTGGTATGGAGAGGTCCCTATAGGAGTCTTGAATGCTGTTCTGTATGCCCACAAAGCGTCATCCAAGCTTCTTGCCCAATCCTTTCTACGGGTACTTACAGTCCATTCTAGGATTCTTTTTAGTTCTCTATTAGAGACTTCAGCTTGCCCATTTGTCTGTGGATGATATGGAGTTGCCACCTTGTGGCTAATTTCATATCGGACCATAGCAGAGTAGAGCTGTTTATTGCAGAAGTGAGTGCCCCCATCACTGATTAGTGCTCTAGGGATGCCAAACCTGCTGAAGATATGTTTCTGGAGGAACTTCAGCACTATCTTAGTATCATTAGTGGGTGTTGCAATTGCCTCTACCCATTTAGATACATAGTCTACTGCCACCAGAATATATGTGTTTGAGTATGATGGTGGGAAAGGCCCCATGAAGTCAATACCCCATACATCAAACAACTCAATCTCCAAGATTCCCTGTTGAGGTATGGCGTAACCATGAGGCAGATTACCAGCCTTCTGGCAACTGTCACAGTTACGTACAAACACTCGGGAATCTCTATAGAGGGTAGGCCAGTAGAAGCCACATTGGAGGACCTTGGTGGCTGTTCGCTCACCTCCGAAATGGCCTCTATATTGTGACCCATGGCAATGCCATAAGATCTTCTGTGCTTCTTAACTAAGCACACACTGGTACGGATTATTCCATCTGCACATCTCTTAAAGAGATAGGGTTCATCCCACAAGTAGTACTTTGCATCAGTAATTAATTTTTTCTTTTGTTGCTTGCTCTACTCCTTGGGTATGAATCTTGCAGCTTTATAGTTTACAATGTCTGCAAACCATGGTGTTTCCTGAATGGTAAACAGTTGCTCATCCGGAAAGGTTTCAGAGATCTCAATAGAGGAAAAGGACATCCCTTCTACTGGCTCTATCCGGGATAGATGATTAGCCACTTGGTTCTCTGTCCCTTTTTTGTCTCTTATTTCTATATCAAACTCTTGCAGAAGCAACACCCATCTTATGAGCCTGGGTTTTAAATCCTGCTTTATGAGTAGATATTTAAGAGCAGCATGGTCAGTGTACACAATCACTTTTGATCCTACTAAGTATGATCTGAACTTGTCAATGGCATAAACCACTGCAAGCAATTCTTTTTCTGTGGTTGTGTAATTTTTCTGGGCATCATTTAAAACACGGTTAGTATAATAAATGACATGCAGAAGATTGTTATGCCTCTGTCCCAGTACTGCACCAATGGCATGATCACTGGCATCACACATTAGTTCAAATGGTAATGTCCAATCTGGTGCAGAAATAACTGGTGCTGTGACCAGCTTAGCTTTCAGAGTTTCAAACGCCTGCAGACACTCTGTGTCAAACAACTGAAAATTCATCCATAAAAACTTCCAGAAACTTCTCTACCATATCAGAGAAGATAGGGAGCATGCACCTCTGAAAGGTTGCAGGTGCATTGCACAGACCAAAAGGCATCCTTCTGTAGGCAAACACTCCAGAAGGACATGTGAATGCTATTTTCTCTTGGTCCTGAGGATCTTCTACAATTTGGTTGTAGCCTGAATAGCCATCCAAAAAGCAGTAATATTCATGACCTGCTAGTCTCTCTAGCATCTGGTCTATGAATGGTAAAGGAAAGTGATCCTTCCTGGTGGCTGTATTGAGCCTTCTGTAGTCAATACACATACGCCACCCTGTAACTGTTCTTGTAGGAACCAGTTCATTTTTTTCATTATGAACCACTGTCATGCCTCCCTTCTTGGGAATAACTTGGACAGGGCTCACCCAGGGGATATCAGAAATAGGATAAATAATCCCAGCCTCCAGTAACTTGGTGACCTCTTTCTGCACCACTTCCTTCATGGCTGGATTTAGCCGCCTCTGTGGTTGGACCACTGGCTTAGCATTGTCCTCCAATAGGATCTTGTGCATGCATCTTGTTGGGATGATGCCCTTAAGATCACTTATGGACCACCCAAGAGCTGTCTTGTGTGTCCTTAGCACTTGAAGTAGTGCTTCCTCTTCTTGTGGATTTAAAGCAGAGCTTATGATCACCGGAAAAGTGTCACCTTCTCCCAGAAATGCATATTTCAGGGCAGGTGGTAGTGGTTTGAGCTCGGGTTTAGGAGGTTTTTCCTCTTCCTGAGGAATTTTCAGGGGCTCTTTTATTTCCTCTGAATCCTCCAGATCAGGCTGGACATCTTTAAAGATGTTTTCTAGCTCTTATTCGAGACTCTCAGCCATGTTGATCTCCTCCACCAAAGAGTCAACAAGATCAACTTTCATGCAATCTTTTGGTGTGTCTGGATGCTGCATGGCTTTGACAGCATTTAACTTAAACTAATCCTCATTGACTCTCAGGGTTACTTCCCCCTTTTGGACATCAATGAGAGTTCGTCCAGTTGCTAGGAAAGGTCTTCCTAGAATGAGAGTAGCACTCTTGTGCTCCTCTATTTCTAGCACTACAAAGTCAGTGGGAAAGGCAAATAGCCCAACCCTGACAATCATGTCTTCAATCACGCCTGATGGGTATTTAATGGAGCCATCAGCAAGTTGGAGACATATCCGGGTTGGTTTGACTTCTTCAATTAAACCAAGCTTTCTAATAGTGGATGCAGGTATTAGGTTGATGCTTGCCCCAAGATCACATAAAGCTGTCTTGGTGTAATTACCCTCTAATATGCATGGTATCATAAAGCTCCCGGGATCTTTAAGCTTTTCTGGGAAGCTTTTCAGAATGACTGCACTGCATTCTTCAGTGAGGAGAACTCTTTCAGTTTCTCTCCAATCCTTCTTATGACTCAAGATCTCTTTCATGAACTTGGCATAAGAGGGTATTTGCTCAAGTGCCTCTGCAAACGGAATCTTTATTTCAAGAGTCCTGAGATAGTCTGCAAAGCAGGCAAATTGCTTATCCTGCTCCTCTTGGCGGAGTTTTTGAGGATAAGGCATCTTGGCTTTGTATTCCTCAACCTTAGTTACTACAGGTTTATTTCCTACAGAGGTGGTTGGAGAAGCCTTTTTAGAGGGGTTGCTATCAGCACTTAGGTGTGTCTGATCCCTCACTGGCGTTTGAATGCCAAGGTTAGAAGCTGGATTGGCGTTGGACGCCAACTTCTTACCTGTTTCTGGCATTTGAACGCCAGAACTGAGCTTCCATTGGGCATTTGATGCCAGCTCCTTGCCTATTTTTGGCGTTTGAACGCTAGAACTGCGCGTGGGTTGGGCGTTTAACGCCAGCTTTGCATCCTTTTCTGGCGTTTGAATGCCAGAGTTATTCCTCTCTGGGCTCTTACTGTCCTCAGAGGGATTTTGGATAATATTCTTCTCATCATCTGTCAGTTGTTCTTTTCTTGGCTTTCTGCTGCTCTAAAGTGAGGTATTTAATATTTTCCCACTTCTTAATTGAACTGCCTGACACTCTTCTGTTATCTGCTTTGATAATTGCTGTTTTGTCTGATTCAATTGTGCTTCCATATTTTTATTAGCATTTTTAGTGTCTTGTAGCATCTCCTTGAATTCTGCTAACTGCCTTGTTATAGAGGATAGTTGCTGATTGAGTTCAGCAACTTGTTCCTGAGGACTAAAGTCAGTTGATACTGCCTTAGCTTCTTCTTTCATGGAGGACTCATTACTTATGTACAGATGCTGATTTCTAGCAACTATATCAATAAGCTCTTGAGCCTCTTCAATAGTCTTTCTCATGTGTATAGATCTACCAGCTGAGTGGTCTAGAGATATATGAGCTTTTTTTGTAAGCCCATAGTAGAAGATGTCTAATTGCACCCACTCTGAAAATATTTCAGAGGGGCATTTCCTTAGCATCCCTCTGTACCCCTCCCGGGCATTATAAAGGGATTCATCATCCTCTTGTTTAAAGCCTTGGATGTCCAGCCTTAGCTGTGTCATCCTTTTTGGAGGGAAATATTGATTCAGGAATTTGTCTGATAACTGTTTCCATGTTCTTATGCTTGCTGTGGGTTGGTTATTTAACCACCTCTTAGCTTGATCTTTTACAGTAAACAGAAACAGTAACAGCCTGTATACGTCCTGATCTACCTCCTTGTCATGCACTGTGTCAGCAATTTGCAAGAACTGCGCCAGAAACTCAGTAGGTTCTTCCTGTGGAAGACCGGAATACTAGCAATTTTGCTGCACCATGACAATGAGCTGAGGATTTAGCTCAAAACTACTTGCTTTGATGGGAGGTATACAGATGCTACTCCTATATGCAGCAGTAGTGGGGTTAGCATATGACCCCAGAGTCCTTCTGGACTGTTCATTTCCACTTAGGTCCATGATGGAGAAAGGGAGATGATGCGGATTGCAAATAAAATATTTTTTTTGAAAACCGAAATTAAAATAAAATAAAATAAAATAAATGAAAAATTGACTATAATTTTGAAAATTAGAAGAAAAAGAAATAAAAGAAAATTGAAAACTAAATTAATTAATTAAAAAGATTTGAAAAAAATGTGGGTGAGGATTTTCGAAAAAATGAAGAGAGAAAAATTGGTTAGGAAGTATTGAAAAAGATATGTCTTAAAATTAAAGATACTTGTAAGAAAATAAAATAAAATAAATAAAAAGAAAAGAAAAGATATGAAAAAGATTTGATTTTAAGATTTGAGATTAGAAAAGATAAGATAAGCTAGGTAAGAGAAGATAAGGAATTTAAATTAAAAAGTTTTGAAATTTAAATTTTAAATTTGAAAATTAAATTTTGAAATTTGAAATTTGAAATTTGAAATTTGAAATTTGAAATTTGAAATTTTGAATTTTGAATTTTCGAAAAAGTCAACAATATAAGATAAGGATTTAAAAAAGATTTAAATTTTGAAAAGATTTGATTTTTAAATTTGAAAATTAAATTTTGAATTTTAAATTTTGAAATTTGAATTTTGAAATTTGAATTTTAAAATTTGAATTTTGAATTTTGGAAGTTGAAATTTGAAATTTGAAATAAGATAAGATAAGTTTTTGAAAAAGATATGATTTTTTTTTTAAAAAATTTAAATTTTGAATTTTTTTTTTTAAAACTAAGATAAGATAAAATAGAAATTTTAAAATAAAAATCCAAAATTCTTATGTAAATTTCGAAAATTAATTTAAAATAAAGAGAAAAGATATTTTTTTGAATTTAATGAGGAAAGAGAAAAACAATAAAATGACACCAAACTTAGAGTTTTTAGATCAAAACAAATAAGAAAACTTTGAATGTCAAGATGAACTCTAAGAACACTTTGAAGATCAAGATGAACACCAAGAACAACAAGAATAAAATTCAAAGACTCAAGAACATAAAAAGAACACTAAACTTAAAACTTTTTGAAAACTAAAAATAAATTTTCGAAAATTAAAGAAAAATGCAAAAGAACACCAAACTTAAAAGTTGACACAAGAATTAATCAAAGAAAAATTATTTTTGAAAAGTTTTAAAATGAAGATACCTAATTACCAAGAACATAAACACAACGCTCTAGCCAACTGAGCTATAAATTTAACGTGTTTTAAAAAAGGTATTTAATGTATATAAGTTTTTTTTTTTTTTTTGAATACTGATAATTTGAAAACGCACAAGAAAAACAAGAAAATACACAGAACAGGAAAAACTAAAGATCAAACAAGAAAAATAGCAAGAACAACTTGAAGATCAAGAAAGAACAATGAACACAAATTCGAAAATTTAAAAGAAAATAAAAACATGCAATTGACACCACACTTAAAATATAAAACTAAACTCAAACAGAAAAACTCAATTATTAGTTTATAAAAAGAAAATAAGGATTTAAAAAAAATTTAACCAAAAAACAATAATAGAAGATGCAATTTTAGTGACTCTAAACTAAAAAGATAATTTTTTTTCCTAACCTAAGCAACAACATAAACCGTCAGTTGTCCAAACTCGAACAATCCTCGGCAATGGCGTCAAAAACTTGGTGCATGAATTGTAAATCACACTTTTCACAACTCGTACCACTAACCAGCAAGTGCACTGGGTCGTCCAAGTAATACCTTACGTGAGTAAGGGTCGATCCCACGGAGATTGTCGGCTTGAAGCAAGCTATGGTTATTAATTCTTAGTCAGGAAATCAATGATAAGAGTGATTATATTTATGAAGAGTAAAAAGCATAAATTAAATAGTACTTGCTATACAGTAATGGAGAACAAATTGAGGTTTTGGAGACGCTCTGTCTTCTGAATCTCTACTTTCTTACTGTTTTCTTCTTCACGCACGCAGGTCTCCTTCCATGGCAAGTTGTATGTTGGTGGATCACCGTTGTCAATGGCTACCATCCGTCCTCTCAGTGAAAATGGTCCAAATGCGCTGTCACCGCATGGCTAATCATATGTCGGTTCTCACTCATGTTCGAATAGGATCCATTGATCCTTTTGCGTCTGTCACTATGCCCAGCACTTGTGAGTTTGAAGCTCATCACAGTCATCCCATCCCAGATCCTACTCGGATTACCACAAACAAGGTTTAGACTTTCTGGATCTCAGGAATGGCCGCCAATAATCCTAGCCTATACCACGAAGACTCTGATCATAAATCAAGAGGCTAAGAGATATACACTCAATCTAAGGTAGAACGGAAGTGGTTGTCAGGCACGCGTTCATAGGTTGAGAATGGTGATGAGTGTCACGGATCATCACATTCATCAGGATGAAGTGCGAGTGAATATCTTAGAATAGAGACAAGCGTGATTGAATGGAAAACTGTAGTAATTGCATTAATTCATCGAAACACAGCAGAGCTCCTCACCCCCAACCATGGGGTTTATAGACTCATACCGTCAGAAATATAATGTTCAGATCTAAAAATGTCATGAGGTGCAAAATAAATCTCTAAAAGTTGTTTAAATACTAAACTAGTAACCTAGGTTTACAGAAAATGAGTAAATTGAGATAGATAGTGCAGAAATCCACTTCCGGGGCCCACTTGGTGTGTGCTGGGCTGAGCTTTGAGCATTACACGTGCATAGGATGTTTCTGGAGTTAAACGCCAGGTTGCAACCTGTTTTGGGCGTTTAACTCCAACTTGTAACCTGTTTCTGGCGTTTAATGCCAGAATAGAACATGGAACTGGTGTTTAACGCCAGTTTACGTCATTTATCTTTGAAAAAAGTATAGACTATTATATATTTCTGGAAAGCCCTAGATGTCTACTTTCCAAAGCAATTGAGAGCGCGCCAATTAGACTCATGTAGCTCCAGAAAATCCATTTCGAGTGCAGGGAGGTCAGAATCTAACAGCATTAGCAGTCCTTTTTCAGCCTGAATCAGATTTTTGCTCAGATTCCTCAATTTCAGCCAGAAAATACCTGAAATCACAGAAAAACACACAAACTCATAGTAAAGTCCAGAAATATGAATTTTTTCTAAAAACTAATAAAATTATACTAAAAATTAACTAAAACATACTAAAAACTATGGAAAAACAATGCCCAAAAGCGTATATATTATCCGCTCATCAGTGGGCATACAGAACAGCTTTCAAAATCCGCATTGGAAATTCACCATATCAGTTAGCATATGGGAAGTCCTGTCATTTGCCAGTGAAACTAGAACACAAGGCCTATTGGGCTACTAAATTCCTCAACCTTGATGCTAAAGCAGCAAGGGAGAAACGGCTGCTCCAACTAAATGAGTTGGATGAATTCCGCTTAGATGCATTTGAAAATGCAAAAATCTATAAGGAAAAGGCAAAAACGTGGCATGACAGGAAGTTATCTTCCAAAGTCTTTGAACCAGGATAGAAAGTCCTACACTTCAACTCAAGACTCAAACTGTTTCTTGGGAAACTTAGATCCCGTTGGACAGGACCGTTTGTGATTACTATTGTATCACCTTACGGGCACATAGAACTTCAAGGTAAAAAAAGAAGGTTCACTGTCAATGGATAGAGGGTCAAATATTACCTTGAAGGAGATATAGAGCCAGGAGGCTCAACACTGCTACTAAGTTAAGTGCAGCGAAGTCCAGCTAAAGACATTAAAGAAGCGCTTGTTAGGAGGCAACCCAATAATCACTCATACTTTATTAATTTTCTAATTGTTTCCATTTTAATTAATTTTCTTTTTAATTAGTTTTTCATCATGTTTTAAGTTAATTTTAATATTAATGATCATAAACAGTGCTTAAACAGAGATAGAATGATGCAGAACAGCAAACAAAATAGGGTGGCAATTGGGCGTTCAAACGCCCATGGAGATAGCAATTCTGGCGTTAAACGCCAACCAAGAGGCCCTGGTAGGGCGTTTAACGCCCTGAAGGGAGCAGCAATCTGGCATTAAACGCCAACCAGGAGGCCCTGGCTGGGCGTTTAATGCCCATAAGGGAGCACACATCAGGCGTTAAATGCCAGTCAAGAGGCCCTGGCTGAGTGTTTAATGCCCAAGAAGGAGTATATGCCTGGCGTAAAACGCCAGCCAGGAGGCCTTGGCTGGGCATTTAATGCCCAAGAGGGAGCAGTACTCTGGCGTTAAACGCCAGAATGCCAGCATTCTGGGTGTTTAAACGCCAACCTGGTAGCATGGAGGTAACTTCAAATTTTCAATCTTATCTTGATTCAACTTATCTTCTTCCAATTTAATTTCAAAAATTCTTTGATTTTTAAATCAAATACCTCAAATTCAATTTAATTTCAAAATTAAAACATTTTTTCAAAATTTCATATCTTTTACAACTTGTTTTCAAAATCTTTCAAAATCTTTTCTTATCTTGTTCATATCTTTTATTAAACTTTTAAATCGTTTTCATACTTCATATCTTGTCTTTAATGCCTTTTCTATCTTCTTTAAATCTTTTCTTATGTTTTAAATTTAACAGCTTATCTTTTTCTATCTTTTTTTTTCAAAAATCTTTATCTTTCTTTCATGATTATTTTCGAAAATCCCTCCCCCCCTCCCTATATATATGTGTGACCGTGCCCCTCTCCCTAACTCACCACCTCTCATTCGAATTCTCTCTTCTCTTTCCTTCTTCTATTCTCTTTTCTACTTCTTCCTTTCTTACTTTTGCTCGAGGACGAGCAAATTTTTAAGTTTGGTGTGGCAGGAGCCTTGTTTACTCATCAAGAATTCAATCCCATGGCTCCAAAAAGTGGCAAGACCGCCCTAAAGAACAAGAAATAAGACAACTTAACAATTGTTTTCAAACCTGTTTGATTCTTCACCAAGAAACATGAAGAACATTATCATAAGATAATGAGCAAAAGGCCAGTAATTCCTAAAGTGGGATTCAACCTTGGAAAAGAAGAATACCCAGAGATCCAAGAGCAGATTCGAAGGAGAGGGTGGGAGATTCTAAGTAATCCCGAATTAAATGTTGGATACAACATGATCCGAAAATTCTATACAAATTTGTGGATGACAGATAAGCAAAAGAAAGATGGAACAGCCTTCCATACCTTTCGCACCATGGTCAGAGAAAAAATCATGTACTTTCATCTGGATAGGGTAAGAGAGGTCTTCAAATTACCTCTTCAACAAGATGGTTGTGAGTCATACAACAGAAGGGTTGTAGCCAACCAAAAGCTGGATCAAATCCTAGAGGACATATGCCTACCCAGAACTCAATGGATTGAGAATACAAAAGGGGAGCCATGCCAGCTAAAAAGGGCCAACCTCAAGCCTGTTGCCAGAGGATGGCTAGACTTCATTAGGCGTTCTATACTCCCCACAAGTAACTGCTCTGAAGTCAATATTTCAAGAGCTGTGTTGATTCACTACATCATGATGGGAAATGAGGTGGAGGTCCACCAAATAATCCCCCATGATATTTACATGCTAGCAAACAAAGGGTCCACTAAGGCCATGCTGGCTTATCCAAATCTCATCTTTCACCTATGCCAAGAGGCTAGGGTTCTGATCCAAGTGGACAACTTTATTCCAGTGAAAAAACTAATCACCAAGCAGGTGATGGAGAGTTCCAAGATAGAAGACGATCACCTTAAGAGGAAGGCACCTGAGCCTTCCCAAGAGATCCTTTCAATGGAGTACTGGAACCAGCTGAAGGCATCTATAATTCACTTACAGAGCATGTTGGATCAGCTCAGAGAGGAGCAGAAAGATTAGACTAGCATGATTTGCAAACTAATCAAAGAGCAGGAGAAGCAAGGGCGTGAGCTGGAGGAGCTGAAGCGCCAGAAGCTTTCCCCAGAAGAGCCCAGTACCCGTCAAGTTGAAGAGCCATGCGTCCCACAGCCTGAAGAAACTAGCATCCCCCAAGATGAAGGTTGTTGAGTTTCAACTCTGTGGCTATTCTAATTCCTATTTTTTATATTTCTGTTATTCTAATTCGTATGTCTCATATTTAGGTTACATGGTCACTAGTAGCATTTAAGTTTTTATTTTTATTTTTATTTTTATTTTTATTTTTATGTCTTTTAATTTTCTTTGCTTATTTACTTTGTCTCTTTTGCACGTTTGAAATCTCTCTAATTCCTTTGTTTCAATAATTATTGAATTAGTAGTAATTAATTAATTATTTTTTCCAATTAGCTATAATTTATTCCTCTTATCATCATTAAACATGAATAAAATAGTAGATTTTTTTAGAAGAAATAAAGATGCATAAATTTTTGAGTTTTTCAATAAAGAATAGTTAAATTATTTTGATGTGGTGGCATTGCTTTAGTTTTTGAATGCATGAATAAACAATGCATATTTGAAGTTAAATTTTATGATGCTGGCTCTTGAAAGAATGAAGAAAAAGAAAAAATATTATTGATAATCTAAAAAATATAAAAATTGATTCTTGAAGCAAGAAAAAGCATAAAAAAAAAAAAGAAAACACATGTTGCAAAAGAAAAATTAATGCATGCAAAAAAAATAGCAGAAAAAATCCATTATTACCCAAAAATACAGGAAAAGGATGGCAGATTGAAAAAGCCAGTAACTCTTTAAACCAAAAGGCAAGGATAAAAGGGTCTCAAGTCTTTGAGCATCAGTGGATAGGAGGGCCTAAAGGAATAAAATCCTGGCCTAAGCGGCTCAACCAAGCTGTCCCTAACCATGTGCTTGTGGCGTGAAGGTGTCAAGTGAAAAGCTTGAGACTGAACTGTTAAAGTCATGATCCAAATTAAAAAGAGTGTGCTTAAGAACTCTGGACACCTCTATCTGGGGACTCTAGCAAAGCTGAGTCACAATCTAAAAAGGTTCACCCAGTTAAAGTGTCTGTGGCATTATTGTATCCGGTGGTAATACTGGAAAACAAGGTGCTTAGGGTCACGGCCAAGACTCTAAAAGCTGTGTTCAAGAATCAAAAAGAGCTAAACTAGGAAACTCAATAATATCATCTGGATTCTAAGTTCCTAGAGATGCCAGTCATTCTGATTTTCAATGGATAGTGAGATGCCAAGACTATTCAGAAGCAAAAAGCTACTAAGTCCCGCTCATCTAATTGAAACTGAGCTTCATTGGAAACTCAGAGATTTATTGCATCCTAATCTTCTTTTCATCCTATTTTATTTTTATTTGCTTGGGGACAAGCAACAGTTTAAGTTTGGTGTTGTGATGAGCGGATATTTTATACGCTTTTTGGCATAGTTTTCATATAGTTTTTAATAGGTTTTATTTAATTTTTATTACGTTTTTACAGGTTTTAGTGTTAAATTCACATTTTTGGATTCCACTTTGAGTTTGTGCATTTTTGTACCATTTTAGGTATTTTCTGGTTGAATTTGAAGAGCTGGAGCAAAAGTCTGATTCAGAGACAGAGAAAGCACTGTAGATGCTGTCCAAATCTAACCTCCTTGCACTCGGAAGAGATTTTCTGGAGCTACAGAAGTCTAAATGGAGCATTCTTAACGGCTATGCAAATCTAACTTTCAGAGCTTTTCAGCAATGTATAATAGTTCATATGTTATTTCGGATTAGAAGGCCCAAAACAGACGTCCAACGCCAGCTTCCTACCCCCTTTCTGGCGTCCAGCGCCCAAGGAGCAGAGCCCAATGTCCAAACGCCCAGAGAGTACCCCCTAGCTGGCGTTCCACTCCCAAGAGAATTCATAGCACGTGGATCTCATCAAAGCTCAGCCCAAACACTCACCAAGTGGGCCCCAGAAGTGGATTTTAGCACTAAAAAGACTGTTTTACCCTTATTAGTATTTGTTTAGTATTTAAGGGACTTAATCCATGTTATTCGACTGCTTTACATCACTTTTTACCATCCTACACGTTTTACCATTGTTTTCACATCAGTATGAGTTTCTAAACCTCCTAGGTTGAGGGGAGGAGCCCTGCTGAGTCCTATGAATTAATAAAAGTATTATTGTTTCTTCTCCGATCTGTGTTTGATCTGTTTCTAAGATGTATATCCGATCTTCATCGTGGTAAATAGGATGATCGAACAATCAACTCTGTTCATCACACTAAGAAGAACATTTCTGACAAACACCCACATCTACTTGGGTTCGTGTGAATACGTGACTGGAAAGCACGAGCCAACAGCTATGTTTATACATCTCTTAGACGGTTAATCCACAACTTCGTTGGGGACTTCTCGAGACACCAGTTCAGCCAATTTTTAGGGAGATTAGGGTCTCCGAGGTAAAGCTAGAATCCAAAGAAGCAGTGTTCTCTAATCCGGAAGATTCGACCTTGTCTGTGGCGCTTTGAGTAGGATCGCCAGGAGAATGACTTGCTAGTGCTTCACCGTTCGTCAGATTGGATAACCACGACCAATGGCGTTCAATCTGTAGCAGGGGAGATCAATGACCATGGCCCATGGCATTGATCACATACAGCCTGCCACAGAAGAGATCAGTCACAAGCAGAGAAGATAGTACTACCAGAATTAATTCAGAAAGACTAAGTAACTCCAACCATTAACTATTCTCTTTTCATAGTTTACACAACTTCTGAGTTCTAATTACTCTTTTTCTCTATTTTTATCACTGACTCTATTTGATATGAAAAGTAATTTATACAATATTAAAACACATTAAATCCTTCTGATCTGCCTGACTAAGACCTGCAGGATAACCATAGCTTGCTTCAAACCACAATCCTCGTAGGATCGACCCTGACTCGCTCAGGTATTACTTGGACGACCCAGTGCACTTGCTGGTACAACAGTACGAAGGTGTAGGGATTCGTGCTACCACCCATTGATGGTTGGCTTGGCGTGCCACGCCTAGAGTCTCAAGTGGCACACCCTCAATGAGGTCTTGACCCTTCTCTTCAGGGAAATTGGCCTAGCGTGTGATAGGAGAATTATTGTCGATCTAGAATTAATCAAAATAAAAATCTCTTCGTTGCAAGCATAGCCTAGACCAACAAATAATCCTCTCAATCAAAGTTTGATATTTTCCAATAAAAATAATAAACCATGAGTAATGAAACCTTGGGTCGTTCTCACTAGGAATGAAATTAAGATGTCACGCTTTCGGTTGTGAGGACAAAGGGGTTTTGTAGTCAAAGAACAAAAGATTAAAAGAACTAAGAGATAAAAGAACTAAGAAATGATCAAAATTAATATTAATACAAGTAAAAAAGGAAACAAGATCAAAACTTAGTGAAAATGCTAGTAATGCATAAAAATCCTTGACTTGGGAATAAGACTCCAAGGAATCCTATCATCGTCATAACCATAACTATGGCAACTATGATGAGTCAATCTCACTTCGTCTACCCCTAACATCGAAGAGTACATCAAGCAAGCATAATTGACCTTAATCCATAAGTCCTAGCTAACTTGCCAAATTAATTGGTAAATAGCTAGCGTAAATGGAAACAAGAGTCAACTAACTACCCAAGAATTGCCAATAAATGTCAGATATTATGACTCTAGTATCCTAGGAACTCAAATCCCAAGTCAAGGTGTGAAAATCTACTCAAAATTACCAAGTGGTATTTTCACAAACACTTGGTGGGCACAAAACCAAAACATGAGAAATCGCAAGGGAAAATAGAAAACTTTAACCAACTATTCACAATATCAACAATAAACAATCAAACAAGCATATATAAAGTATAAAACATTAAATTCGTCAATCAAAACTTCAAGAAACTCAAAATTAGAAATATTAACAAAGTAACTTGAACCAAAAGGAAATGAAAGTAAAGATGATATAATTAAAGAGAAATTGAGAGTACTTACAATAAAAGATGCAAAATCCAAGATCAAAACTTGCTATAAAATGCTACAATAAACCCTAATTAAAAAGCCTAAGAGAGCTCTCCCTTATCTACACTACTCCTACTCCTACTATGTAAAACTATGTAAAATAAACTTCTAAGTCCTAATGAAAGTTTGTCCCTTCATATGTGAATGATATCCCTTGATATAGCACTTCAAAAACAGCTTCAGCCTTCCAGAATTGGGCCAAAAGATCCCCAAAATCGTGAGCCACATGACTTTTTAATGAGGTCACACGCTGGTACCTGTACGTACGTACACATGCTGTTTTATTTTTCTCCTGTGCATACGCACAGAAGTTGTGCATGGGCACACTTGCTGATTTCCATACTATGCGTGGGCACAGGTGCTTATTTTGACCCTTGTGCGTGGGCACACATTGAAATGCTTCTCTCCTTTGATTTCTTCATGTTTTCTCCCAATTCTATGCTTCTCTTCCACTCTTGATAATGATAATTATCGTGTCGGTCTAGATTTTTCTCTTATAGAAAGGAATTACTTCGTTATAAGCATAGCTCCAAACCAACAAATAACTCTCGCATCAAATTAAAATATGGTTATGTCACAAGTACAAACCCAATGAAAATTAACCGAAGTATTTAGACTCTGGGTCGTCTCCCTAGTAATTGCAATGAAGTGTATGCTTATTGGCTGTAAAGGGGCAAGGGGGGTTTTGGTTTATAAGAAGAACAAGAAAAGGTAAATCAAGCAAGTGATTAAAGAAAGCAAGTAATAAGGAGAGACATTCATGGCAAGGATTGAGATCATCGGCTCTCTATCCTAGTCATTAATCATAATAATGCTTAACAAGAATTTATCTCATTTCGTCATCTCCAACATTGGAAGAAGGTGTAAGTTATCTTCCATGAGAGAAAATCAAACAATATTAGCTAATCTCAATCCAAACGTCCTAATCAACTCACCAATTGGATTAGTAAGAGATTAAAGTCAATGGAAATGATACTAAATAACAACTCTAGGTCACCAATCTAAATTGGGTTTTCATGACTCAAGATTGCCTAATTACTCTTTCCAAGCCAAGAATGCTCAAAGTTTACTCTAAGGCCCAACCAAGCATTTTGTCAAACACTTGGTGGGTAGAAATGGAAAGCATAGTAAAAGTGCAAGAATAATAAATCTACCAACTACCAATTGCAAAGAAAGTAAATCAACAATTTAATTCCTCAATGAAAGAAACATCAACATCAAATTGTATTAAATGTAAACCAAATTCAACATGAGTTCATCATCACAAAAGAGAGCAAAATGAGAAATTAACATTACAACTAAGAAAATCAAGGTGTAGAAATAAGAAATTATAAAAGAAACAAGATGAGATTAAGTAATTAATTCAAGATCCAAGACAATCTAACCTAATCCTAACCTAATTCTAGAGAGAAGAGGGAGCTTCTCTCTCTAGAAAACTAACTAAAGGCTCATGTTGACTAACTAATTGCTCCCCCTTTGCTTGGACTTCAATTCTGCATGAAATACACTCAGAAACAAGTTGGATTTGGGCCTGGGCAGCTCAGAAATCGCCCCCAGCATTTTTCCTTTAAGTGGGTCATGTGAGAGTATCGGCGCGTACGCGCCATGTGCGCGTGTGCGTCGATTGGTTGTTTCTTTATCCGTGCGGACGCGTAATGTACGCATGCGCGTCTCTATGTGAAATCACTTCTGCGCGTGCGCGCCTTGTACGCGTGCGCGCCATTGATGCGTTCCCAATCTTTGTTTCTTCATGCATTCTCCACTTTGTATGCTTTTCTCCTCATTTCTTCCATCCAATACTTGCCTTATGAACCTGAAATCACTCAACACATCAAGGCATCGAATAGAATTAAAGTGAGTTAAAATCACCAATTTAAGGGCCTAAAAAGCATGTTTTTACACTTAAGCACAATTCAAGGGAGAATTACAAAATCATGCTATTTCATTGAATAAATATGGGAAAAAGGTGGTAAAATCCCCTAAAATAAGCACAAGATAAACCACGAAATTGGGGTTTATCAAATCTCCCCACACTTAAACTAAGCATGTCCTCATGCTAAAATCAAGAAAGAAGCAAAGGGTATCAACATTTATTCAATGCAAACTAACTAAATGCAATCTATCTATATGCAATCTATCTACATGAATGCATCCACTTGGTCAAAACATGTCAACTTCCAAGAAAACATATTTAAGTACAAGGGCTAAAGTCATAGCAGTCAAATCAAACCCACAATTGAATTGAATTATTAAAAAGATTTTACAAACTTGCAAGAAAAGAGATGATCATGGGTAGAAACATGTAATTGAGCAATCGAACCCTCACCGGATGTGTATTCGCTCTAGTCGCTCAAGTGTATGGGGTTGATTCACTCAATTCTCCCCTAATCATGCTTTCCAAGATTTGTTTTTCATCTAACAATCAACAATTAATTCATGCATACATACAAATATCATGAGGGCTTTTCCATAGGTTGTAATGGGGCTAGGGTCAAGGTAGGATGCATATGGTCAAGTGAGCTAGAGATTTGAATCTTTGATCAACTTAAACTTCCCACCTAACCTATGACAACCTATACAATTCTAAACAACCTAGCTATCCATTCTTTACTTTCCTACACATGCTCATATATTCTCTTTTGATCACCACACATATGCATTGAATTTATTGAACTTTAAACTTTGGGACAATTTGTTCCCTTTTTATTGCAATTCTCTCTCTTTTTTATTTTTTTTACTAAAATAAGTACAAGAGCATCAATGCATATGGTTTACACATGATTAATATATGAGTGTGTACCCAATTCTCAAGATTTTCACACAACTACAAAGCATGCTTTTATCTCTACCCAATGTACCCAACTTTCCCAAAATCTAATGATGAACACTCTCACTAGCCTAAGCCAATCAAAGATCCAAACAAGGGACATTTATTGTTTTTCACTTAGGCTTGTAATGTGCTACAATTAAGAACAAATGGGTTAAGCATAGGCTCAAAATTGGCTAGCAATGGAGATAAAAGGTTGGCTATTTGGGTAAGTGAGCTATTTGAACAATGGCCTCAATCATATAAATCCATGTGTACACAAAGTAATGGACATAAAGAATCAAACAAATCAAAGATTACAATCATATGAAGAGAATAATGCACACAAGAATGAAAATAAGTGGTCATATGATGTAACCACACAATTAGGCTCAAAACTCACGTGCTTGTGTTTTTTGCTCAAAACATGATCCACAAATTATATAATTCATGCAAGTTCTAAAAAAAAATTTTTTTTTCAATCAATAGGGGTGCCCTATAGATAAAATCCTTGGAAAATATCATGATTTTGACTAAGCTTAATATATACATATGCAAAATGAGAAAGTGCAACTAAAAATCCTAAAATGAAATGCAAGAGTGTTGGGATTAGAAACTTGTTACCTAAGAATGCCGAATGGTCGGACGACCTCCCCACACTTAAAAGTTTGCACCGTCCTCGGTGCATTAAAAATGAGCAAGGGGGTACAGCGACTTTCCGAGTTGCCACCTTCAGCTGGCGGGTTAACCGGTGCTGCGTGTTCTTCCTTTCGCTTCCATTTTTGCTTATGGTGCATCAATCATGAAAAACAAAATAAACACCGTAAGATGAAAACATACAAAAGCAAGGAAGCGTGAATTGTTGGAATGAGGTAAGAACCACTAGAATGGAGTGAGTGAATTAGTGTGACATTAATGAAAAATAGGTGTGTGAATTCTAAAATTGCGCGCGGTTTAGAACACACACACATGCTAGTATAAAAGTGATGTCATAATTACACAAAAGAGAACATGCACTTCACTCATTCTAGTGTGCTTGGGATACTTTAAAAGACTTGTAGGTTAAGGCAACCAAACAAGTAGTAAAGAAACATGAAAGCATTCAAGCAAAAATCAAGCAATTGTGAAATTGGATAATGCATGGACATTGATTGATGTGCAAGTAAATTTGATGAACAAAATGGTATAGAGAGCTCACACATCAAATAATGACACATATTGAAGTTGTTCCAACACCTAAGTGACATAGAGGTGAAACACATGGATGCTATGGAACTTAGGAAAAGGATATAGAAGTCAAAAATCAATCACATAGCAAGCATGGTCCACAAAGCTTAGAAAGCTCAAAAATATGTTGCTAGGTAAGATTTCGATCCAATTTCACAATTCCACAAACTCAATGCATGAAATAGGTGATGATCAATTAGAACAAGCATCCTAAAAAAAACACACATTGATAATGTACAATTGCCTAACAATAGATGATGAATGCATGGTAGCCAAAACATGCAATTCAAAGAGTTAAGATGCATGAAGGCAATGTAACATGTACTTGGTATTCACAAATGTTCAACATGAAAATTCAGAACCAAGTAATAAATTGCAACCTCAACAAAGGAATCCAACAATGACAATAACAACAATAATGTTAAACTAACATCCTATTAGTAAAAAGCAGCAGTAAACAGTAAACAAGATTAGTAATCCAACACTTATAATGGAAAACAAAAATTAAACTAACTAACTAACTAAAAAAAATGACGTTACATGATGCTTCGTAGTGTTGGATGATGTTTGAAGGGTGGAAAGAGAAGAAAAGAAGGAAAGGAATGGAAAGAAGAGAAGAAAAGAAGGTGAGTGAAACAGGGCAATCCACGCGTGCGCGTCATGTGCGCGTAAGCATGGATTAATGAAATTGAAGCGACGCGTACGTGTGGCTGACGCGTACGCGTGGCTGACGCGTACGCGTGCATGGCAAAGCAGAGAGTCGATGCGTACGCGCAAGGTACACGTACGCGCAAGGTACGCGTGCGCGTGCCCTGGGGCACAAATATCGGGTGAATGTATGGGAAGTGGAAAAATTCAATCCACGCATACGCGTACATGACGCGTGCGCGTGGATGGTTGAAATTGCTTGATTCACGCGTACGCGTGCTCACGCGTACGCGTGGATGGTGCTCTATTTTTCAAAATTTTTCTATGTTTTTGCACCAAACCAAGCATTCCAAACCTCCAAACAGCTACCGAAACATCACAAAACCTTATTTAACCTACTAGACTCCCAATTAAACTCAACTAATCATACAAAACATGAAATTAAACATATTTTACTAATATGTACAAAAGAGAAAATGAAAAGAGTTTACCATGGTGGGGTGTCTCCCACCTAGCACTTTTGTTTATTGTCCTTAAGTTGGACTTATGGGGAGCTCCTCATCAAGGTGGCTTGTGCTTGAATCCATCCTTGAACATCCACCAATGCTTGGACTTCTATTATGCTTCATCATTCAAAGTTAATAACTCCAAGCTTTGATGGAGTTCTTCACAAACCATAGGCTCCCAAAGTTGATCTTTCTTGTGCGATCCGGGATCCCACACTTTGTTTTCACACCCGTCCTTGAGTTGATCATGGTGATTTCCTCCGGGTGGCAAGAGAGATAAATTCTCATGGAAGCACCAAACTATCCTCCTAGACCCATCCAATTGAGTACTAGTCCAACCTTTGCTCCTTGAAGCTTCAACCATAATGAGCCTAGACTTACAACGCCAACCACTAAACATCCTTCTTTTACGCTTAATTCTGCAAAGTGCCCTAAGTTGGCCATCCGTCTCAAGCAAACCAAATTCAAGTGGGATAATAAAGCTAAGAGTTAGAAGTTTTACCCATTCAAGCAAAGGATTGGATGGCAACCTAGGTGGAGGAGTTCCCAATGATCTTGACAAAGCATGCTCCACTCTCGTCCATCCTCTTCTAGAGGTTTCTATCACTTGGCAAGGTTTTTCAAGGTCCTTCTCTTGCCAAGCTTCCTCAAGTTCACATTCTTCTTCACCAATTTCTTCTATCTCTTTTCCATCACTCTCATCATAGATAGGAGGTCTAGTGAAGTCTACCTCATCATCAAGTCTAAGCATTTTGGGGAAGGACTCTTCAAACTCAAAAGGGTCATATGTTGATGCGGAATCATCATAGATAGGAGGGCTTGTTGCTTGGGACACTTCTTCCACTTCTTCACTCACAGTATACCTTGGAGGTTACACATCCTCCTCAACATTGCATTCTATTCCACTGGGAGAAGGCTGAACAAGATCGTCAAGAGAGTTGATCAATGTGGGCAAAAAATCACTAATGATGGAATCCACTTCTTGATCAATTTTCTTCAACTCTCTGTCTACTTTCGCAGCATTACTTTCCTCTTTAACATCCTTTCCAAACTCTTTGGAAAAGGGCTCTTCAACTTGAGGTTCCTTTATGTGCTCAACATATCCCAAACATCCACCCACTATTTTCTTTTGTTCACTAATCTCTACCTCCTCCTCTTGTTGTACTTCTTGCTTTAACTTTTCTTCCCCACCATGGAGCTTCAAGTTCACTCCCTCACTAGGCTCCTTGATTATTTCTCCACATTTAACAATGGGATCACTTAGGGTGCATGAGCTTAGGTGGGATGTTAGGTGACTCACGGCTTCTACTATGCTAGCCATCCTTGCTCTTAACTCCTTAAACTTATTTTCATCCTCCTCTTGTCACCTTAAGATACGAGATTCAAGGTCTCTCAATTCTAACATGAAGGCTTTATCGGGAGGTGGTGGTGGAAGAGAGGTTTCATTGTTTGAGGAAAGGTTGTTGTAATTGGAAGGTGGTTCATATTGGTAAAATTCTTGAGGTGGTGTATGTGGAATTTGTGATTCTTGGAAGTATTGGTATTGGGATGGTGGTGGTTCTAGATGTGATTCATATGGTGGTTGATATGTTGGGTATGGGTTAGGGTCAAATGGAGTTGAATGATGGTGTGAGGCATGTGAGTATGGTGTAGGGCTATATTGAGGAGGGGGTTCATTTGCATATGATGATTGTGGTTGACAACCACAATGAGGGTCATCACACACATTGGATTGGTATGCATTAGGATTAGGATTATACCCATAAGAGTTCGGAGGAGGTTGTTGCCAATAAGGTTGTCCATGGGGCTCCTTCCATCCTTGATTTCCAAATCCTTGATGCACATCCTCATTGAAGCTTCCATTTCCTACAACATAGTTTGAACCACACGCATAACCAAAGTGATGAGAATTCATGGTGATAAGAGAAGACAAAAACAAGACTAACAAGAAACAAAGAAAACAAAGTCCTACAACTAGCAAAAACCAACAAACAAACTAAGAATCAAGCTATTCACAATATATACAATAGCCAATAACATAGCACCATTGCTATCCCCGGTAACAGCGCCATTAATTTGATAATGATAATTGTCGTGTCGGTCTAGATTTTTCTCTTATAGAAAGGAATTACTTCGTTGTAAGCATAGCTCCAAACCAACAAATAACTCTCGCATCAAATTAAAATATGGTTATGTCACAAGTACAAACCCAATGAAAATTAACCGAAGTATTTAGACTCCGGGTCGTCTCCATAGGAATTGCAATGAAATGTATACTTATTGGCTATAAAGGGGCAAGGGGATTTTGGTTTATAAGAGGAACAAGAAAAGGTAAATCAAGCAAGTGATTAAAGAAAGCAAGTAATAAGGAGAGACATTCATGGCAAGGATTGAGATCATAGGCTCTCTATCCTAGTCATTAATCATAATAATGCTTAACAAGAATTTATCTCATTTCGTCATCTCCAACATTGGAAGAAGGTGTAAGTTATCTTCCATGAGAGAAAATCAAACAAGATTAGCTAATCTCAATCCAAACGTCCTAATCAACTCACCAATTGGATTAGTAAGAGATTAGAGTCAATGGAAATGATACTAACTAACAACTCTAGATCACCAATCTAAATTGAGTTTTCATGACTCAAGATTGCCTAATTACTCTTTCCAAGCCAAG
Source organism: Arachis ipaensis (assembly GCF_000816755.2). Lineage (NCBI taxonomy): Eukaryota > Viridiplantae > Streptophyta > Magnoliopsida > Fabales > Fabaceae > Arachis > Arachis ipaensis. The sequence goes on along the minus strand of NC_029794.2, from coordinate 30,939,374 downwards.
AATGCTCAAAGTTTACTCTAAAGCCCAACCAAGCATTTTGTCAAACACTTGGTGGGTACAAATGGAAAGCATAGTAAAAGTACAAGAATAATAAATCTACCAACTACCAATTGTAAGGAAAGTAAATCAACAATTTAATTCCTCAATGAAAGAAACATCAACATTAAATTGCATTAAATGTAAACCAAATTCAACATGAGTTCATCATCACAAAAGAGAGCAAAATGAGAAATTAACATTACAACTAAGAAAATCAAGGTGTAGAAATGAGAGATTATAAAAGAAACAAGATGAGATTAAGTAATTAATTCAAGATCCAAGACAATCTAACCTAATCCTAACCTAATTCTAGAGAGAAGAGGGAGCTTCTCTCTAAAAAACTAACTAAAGGCTCATGTTGACTAGCTAATTGCTCCCCCTTTGCTTGGACTTCAATTCTGCATGAAATACACTCAGAAACAAGTTGGATTTGGGCCTGGGCAGCTCAGAAATCGCCCCAACATTTTGCCTTTAAGTGGGTCACGTGAGAGTATCGGCGCGTACGCGCCATGTGCGCGTGCGCTTCGATTGGCTGTTTCTTCATCCGCACGGATGCGTCATGTACGCGTGCGCGTTTCTATGTGAAATCACTTCTGCGCGTGCGCGCCTTGTACATGTGCGCGCCCATTGATGCATTCCCAATCTTTGTTTCTTCATGCATTCTCCACTTTGTATGCTTTTCTCCTCATTTCTTCCATCCAATACTTACCTTATGAACCTAAAATCACTCAACAAACACATCAAGACATCGAATGGAATTAAAGTGAGTTAAAATCACCAATTTAAGGGCCTAAAAAGCATGTTTTTACACTTAAGCACAATTCAAGGGAGAATTACAAAACCATGCTATTTCATTGAATAAATGTGGGAAAAAGGTGGTAAAATCCCCTAAAATAAGCACAAGATAAACCACGAAATCGGGGTTTATCAACTCTCATCAAGTCATTCCTACCTGTTACACCTGAAATCACTCATTAAACATATCAAGGTATCGAATGGAATGAAAGTGGAATAAAATTGATTAAATTAAGCACAAAATAGCATGTTTTTATAATAAGGCACAATTTAGAGAGAAAACACAAAAGCATGCTATTTAGGTGAATAAATGTGGGTTTATATAATGAAATCCACTCAAATCAAACCAAAATTTGTCATCAAATATGGATTCATCAGCGTGCCACGCCCAAGTCTGGCATGCCACGCCTTGTTGGAGTCTTCATTCTCCCTTTCTGGTTAAGTGAACTGGCGTGCCACGCCCAGGACTCAAGTGGCACTCGCATGATGGTGGTTTGGGCTCACAAGCTTGGCGTGCCACGCCCCTAGTACCAAGTTGCACGCCTATTGAAGCTGCTCCTTCCCTTCTCCTCTGGACAATTGTACTGGCGTACCACGCCTTAGACCTGGCGTGCCACACCCTTATAAATGTGACAAGTTTTTTCTCTGGCCACTTGAACTGGCGTGCCACGCCAGCTTGGAAAGTAGAACTGGCGTGCCACGCCCATCTTGGTGTGCCACGCCTTTGATAACTCTTCAAGATCCCTTTCTGGAAAATATTACTGGCATGCCATGCCCAGCTCTAGCGTGCCACGCCCATTAGTGAGCTTGGAATTCCCTCTCTAGACATCATAATATGCGTGCCACGCCCATAGTGAATCTTGAAGAACCCTCTTCTGGAAAACATGCTTAGCGTGCCACGCCCATAGAAAATCTTGAAAACTCCTCTCTGGTCAAAATAGTTGGCGTGCCACACCCATAATAAACCGTGAGCAATCTCCTCTGGTAAGAAGACCTGGCGTGCCACGCCAAGCCTTAGCATGCCACACCCTTTGTAATTCCTCAAGAACACCTTCCTGGTTCATATGTTTGGCGTGCCACGCCCAGCAGTGGCGTGCCACGCCCATAGTAAAGCTCCATGACTCCTTTCTGAGAAGTATAATTGGCATGCCATGCCTAGCTCTGGAGTGCCACGCCCATAGTAATTCTTCAAATTTCCTTCTTGGATATCATAACTGGCGTGTCACGCCCAACAATGGCGTGCCATACCCAACAATGGCGTGCCACGCCCATTGTGCAACTTGAGAGACTTCTTCTGGAGATCATAGCTGGCATGCCATGCCCAGTCAAAGATTTTGGCGTTTGCTTGAAGTGGCATGTCCCACACACATGCCCAGCACCTTTGCTTGCTTTCTTCCTCTTTTATTACTCTTTTCACCTGAAATCCAAGCAAGAACTCATTTCAAAGCAGAGTCTTATAAACTTATGATATAACTCTTATCAATGCATCAAATGAGTAAGAATTCTTCACTTGTATGTCCCTTTTAGATGGAAGAAAGAGGTAGATGATGCAAGTCATCAGCGCCTCGCACCCCACTAGCACAGTCCTGGCGCAACTCACTGTCCAGGCCGTGCTGTTCGCACAGTCTCAGCATAGTTAAATTGCAGGGGTCACGCGTACGCGTAGGTCTCGAGCACGCATGAAGACCCCCCTTTTCTTTTCAGAAGATAAGAAAAGGCAATTATGACACATTTTGGCATATGTACAAGCAAAATACTACTAAAAACACTTAAAATTTCATGGAAACAATCAAAATAGCCAAATTTAACAAACTAGTCTAGATGAAAACCTCTTGAAGCAACTATCATTCAAACACATCTAGCCCAATTCAAGAAACTAATATGATATCTAAACAAACATATCTAATTAAAGGGATAAAAATAAGGTGAAAAGACTATAAACATGAAAGATCATACCATGGTGGGGTGTCTCCCACCTAACACTTTTCTTTAACGTCCTTAAGTTGGACGGTCAATGAACTCTTGTTATGGTGGTTTGAGATTCCACTCTCTCTTGAGTCTCCATCTATGTTTGGCCTTCAAAAGCTCGTGGGATCCAAAGTGAGGTCCACCAATTCTTCAAGAACTTCTTCTTGGTGATCCTTAAGATTCCATGTGGATGGCTCAACTCTTGAATTCTCACTAAGATACTCTACCGCACCTTGGAATCCACTCATCTTTTTCTTGTACCATGCTTGGACCTCAAATATTTGTTTGGCTTTTTTGATGGACCTTGAGTCTCCTTGCCCCTCAACATTCATTTGCTCACCATCTAGCATTCCAAGAAGGATTTGAAGTTGAGAATCCGTTTCTAAGATAGCATATTGATGTGGGTCTATGAAGCTCCTTGGTGAAATTGTCACCCATCAATTTACTCATGCATGAGTACTTTCACTTCTTGGTGTTTTAAATCTTCTTCATCAACATGTTGTAGATCTACTTCATCCACCTTCTCTAACTCTTTCTCATCATCAATCAAATCAAAATTGGGAGGTTGGATAAGGTCCACTTCAACATTTTGTAGCCATCCTTCATTAACCTCCTCTAAGCCTTTTTCATTATCAAAGACATCAAATTTAGGAGGTTAGGTGAAGTCTACATTAGTATTCACTTCTTCCGGCTCAATTACCTCATCTTCCTCCAAGAAGGCACACTTCCATTGGAGAGAGAAAGGTTGCAACTCCTCATTAGAGTCTTCTTGAAATAGTGGAGGTGGTGGAAAGTCCACATCATAGTCATAGTTCTTCCCCACACTTAGACCTTTACCCATACTCATCTCATGAGGAGTCTCATGGTGGATCTTAACTACAGCTTTATCAATCAAATCACACCAGAAGATAGAATGGTCCACCGGCAGATGCTTCATAGTCTCATCCAAATTGAAGCTCATGGTTCTACCATCAATCTCAAAAGAGTAAGTGCCCGAAAATGCATCAAGATTAAACCTAGAAGTCTTCAAGAAAGTCCTCCCTAATAGAATGGATGATGGCTTTCCGGATTCATTAGGAGGCATCTCTAGGATGTAAAAATCAATCGAGAAGGTCAATCCCTTGATGCTCACTAAGACATCCTTAGCAATACCGGCCACAGAAATAATACTCTTGTCGGCTAAAACAAAACAAGCTGCCGACCTTTTCAATGGTGGAAGGTCTAATTCATTGTAAATAGACAAAGGCATAATGCTCACACAAGCACCAAGATCACATATACAATCTATAAATTTAACATCATCTATAGTGCAAGAAACTAAGCAAGGACCGGGATCACCACATTTCTCCGGTATAGTACCCATCAAAGCAGAAATTGAGCTACCCAAAGGAATAGTTTCTAATTCATTAATCTTTTCCTTGTTCATGAACAAATCTTTTAGAAACTTAGCATACTTAGGAACTTGGCGAATATCATCAAAAAGGGGAATAGTTACCTCAATTTTTTTGAAGATATCCATCATCTTGAGATCTAGCTCCACTTGCTTTTTAGTCCTCTTTGCCAAAGTAGGAAATGGGATTGGCATGGGCTTTTTCAAGACATCTTTTTCCTTGGAGCCACTTTCCCTAGCTTGAGCAACTTCCTCTTCAACAACTTCTTATACATCCTCCTCATCTTCTACATCCTCCACCTCAACAATATCTTCATCAATAGTAGCCTCCTTCGCCTTTGATTCCTTAGAGCTCCTCTCTTGTAGTATGGTGCCAGACCTTAAAGAGATAGCATTGATGCTACCCTTTGGATTGGGCAATGGTTGAGAGGGAAGTACACTTGAGCTTGAGAGTTGAGAGGGGTTTTGAATTTGGTTGGATGGTGGAGTTAACAGGGATATGGCATTGGCAAAGGAGGCCATAGTGGCCTCTTGTCTCCTTAGAAACTCCCTTTGCTCTTGAAGGAAATTGTGGAAGCTATCATCCATAGGGGCTTGGTTGGAAGAAGAAGAAGGGTAAGTGATTTGTGGGATTTGAGGTTTTATAATTTGAGGCACTTGAACTTGTCTTTGGTGTGGAGGTTGATATCTTTGGCCTTCATTTTGTTGGTTGTGGTATGGTTGAAAGTTGTTATTCCCTCTTTGATTTGCACCATCTCTCCATCCTTGGTTTGAGTTCTCTTTCCAACCTTGGTTTTGCCACCCTTGGTCATAATTACCCCCTTTGTTGATAAGGGCCTTGATTGGAATAGTTGAAGTAAGCATTGGGGGCCGCCAAGGTATTGTCCCCTTGGAGTTGTGGACATTCATCGGAAATTTAACGAAGTACAAATTCTTTATGCTCCTTGATTCATGCCCTCATCTCATGAAACCAAGGTAGGAATAATTTGTCTAGAAAAGAGATCTTCCTAGACAAATTCTTTCCACCTTGGATGATGCACGAGATCTCTTTTCTCAACCAATTCATCACCTCTGGTGGGAAGAATTTGTCTAGAAATTCCCTTCGAAGCAAATTCCAATTGGTGACAACATCATCGGGTAGGGTATAAAACCACTCCTTTGCAAACACCCAAACAGCAACTTCATCGAAGCCTTCTCGCCTTGTGGTTGAGCAAACACCTTGAAAGTCCCTAATATGTCTAATAGGGTCTTGAGTGGACAAACCATGGAACTTGGGAAGTAGATTGATCAAGGCGGTCTTTAGCTTAAAATTGGCATTCAAGTCCGAATAATGCACTTGAAGCGGTTGGAGAGTGCAGTCCGGAGCACCCGCCTCCTTGAGCGTGATTCTTCTTGGGGCGGCCATGGTATCGGTACCTAATTCTATAGAAGAGACATCAATAGAACCAATGGAAGAGTAAACGGTTTCCCTTTCAAATGATGCTTCGGATAAGGTTGGTGAATTAGCGGAAGCCTCTTCGCCACCCTCAAAATCTAACTGATGCCGAGCTTGCCAAAGATGTGATAAAGTTCTTTCAATTTCCGGATCAAATGGGGCTAAGCTCGGATCTGGTAGTGAATGCGTCATTCAAGAAAAGAAACATAGAACTCATGACAATAAGCTATACTGGAATAAAATGATTACTAATTACTACTAATATAACTTCTAACTAAAGACTAGACTAGCAAACAATCAACAAAAAGAGTAGCTATTCACATATAGACATATTCACACTAGCCAACAATATAACACCATTGCAAGTCCCCGACAACGGTGCCAAAACTTGATGTGAGATAAATGCCAATTAGGAAATTCACCAAAGGATTTTTCTCAATTTAATGTCGCAAAGTACAGTCCCAACCGACGAAGTATCCCTAATCAAAGTTTACTAGAATATCACAACAATCCAATCGATAACCGGGAGTAGAATTCCGGGTCGTTCTTCCAAGTACTTGCATTAGAATGCACATTGTTGGTTAGTAATTTTGGGGTTTTGGGTTGCTTGTGTAAGAAGTAAAATGACAAGTATGTAAAAAGTAACAAACAAATAAAAATTAAATTGAGATAACTAGAAACACCAATCAAACATTAACTAACTAGCAACAATGCATTAAAATAACTACAACTAGAAATATATGTGAAGAAAATATATGGAATTAGAGTAAGAGAACTAAGGAACGAAAACTAACAAGAGAGAATAACAATCAATCAATATAAAGGTCTTGGTTAGGGGAGAGAATTGGAGTTCTTAACCCTATTGTCATTACCAATTGTGACGAAAATTGTCTATTGCTTCGACTTAGTTATCCTCTAACAAAAGAAGAAAATTCAAGTGGGTACAATTAACTTGAGTTCATAAGTCCTAGTCAACTCCTAGTGAAAGACTAGCTTTGGTGAAGTTCAAGCTAACAACTTCCAACACTCAATCAACCATAGACCTTGACAATTCAAGAGTTTCCAATACTCAACCCTAAAGCCAAGAGTAGAAATCTACTCCATAATCATAAAAGGCATTTTCACAGACACCTTGTGTGCACTAAAATAAGACATTATAAAATTGAGAAATAAGTCCAAATCAAAACAACCCACTAACAATAATTGCTAATAATGAACCAAATAACATCAATGACATGAAACAAAGCTAAATGCATTAATAGAAGTCAAAATCCAATAAGATTCCAAATCAAAATAAAAAACAAGTAAAATTGCAAGAGTATTAAGTAAAATTGGAGAGTAGAATTGTGGTTTATCAGATTCATCATGACCAAAAGATTTACAAGAACTTTAAATTTTGTTCGAGGGGGTGAAGCTACATCGGTTAGAAAACTACATTGGTTAAGATTATAAACTCTAACTTCAAATTAAACATGGCGCACTAGCATATTCTTCCCACCAACATCTATTTATAATCAAGCATGTGTAATATGTATGTACTCACAAAAACGAACACAAAAACTACAATCCTATAAGCCGCATCAGCATAGTGAAATGAAAATTTAAAAGGTTAATGATATTAAAGCTATGATTAAATTTGTGCTTGGGCAAAATAAGCCAAAAAAAAATATCACCCCCAAAATCAACAACACAAGAATAATCTTCATTAGTAACAAACAAAACATAAAATCCCCAAAATCAATAAACAGTTCAATTACAAATTGTTACTAACAACAACAAAAAATCATGAATTTCGATACAGATCCACAGTCTGCCACCATCATCATAGTATATAACAGAAACAAACACAAACTGGAACAACCAAAACAAAGGTAAATTGAATTTTAACACTGAGTAAAATTTTCACATTGACTGAATGTTCTTCCAGCAAAATGCAAAAGGAGAAAGAAGTAGCTTGATGGTAAACAATTTAGTCCTACAAAGTCCAACAGGTAGTTGGGATCCCTTGCTTCTGGAACCAATCATTCATGTGGAACTTCTCATAGAGCACAGGTCTTACATCTGTTTGCTCAGAGAGTTGCTTCAAAAGTGAAAGAATGACATCTAATAGCTTATGAAAATACCAAATGCAGATAAGATCTTTGTACCTGTGTGTCATATGGTAACTGTAGCATCATAAATAAAGATTAAATGGAAAAAACAATAGAAATATAGGATCAAACCAAAAAACAATGTAAACTATAGCATCATAAACAAAGATTAAATAAATTACAATAGCAAATAAAAACTTTTCGTAGAATGGATTGCCGCATTTCTTCACCCTATTAGAATTAAAATGACAAATTATGGTTATATTACTCAGATTAGACACTAGCACACAACTTTTCTTGTTTATATAGACGTATGTCAGAACAGGTTATAATCCATGAAATCCAACAAGGTAATAAGTGATTTGAACTCTGAAGCAAGTTACTAACAAGTGTAGTTTATTGATTGAACAATGATGAAGAAAAGGAAAGATCAAGATGCTTGATCTCATTATTACATATTTAACTCTCCAGCACTAGGGTAAGAAATCTGGCATCTCACATTTGCAAGCTAAACCAGCTTTACAACATCAATAAATTCTTACTAATCATAACTAATTATCCAAACATACATTTTCCTTTCAATCACCAAAGACAACACAAATGATTAGGGCTAAAAATAAATCGATTTAATGCTCTAGAGAGTGATAATCTAAGCTTGCTGGTGATAAGAGTTGTTTATACTTTTTTTTTCTGTTCCTTATTTTTGTGGCTAATGTTTGTTGTGGTGTTGTTTCCTCTTAGTGTTGTATCTTGGTAGTTGTTGGTGTTGTTTTGCTTGTTGCTGAGGCTGACTCCCTGTTTTGATGGACTTTGTGAGTTTTTAACTATAAAATAATGGTTTAAAACTTCTTTCTTTTTTTATTTTGTGGTTATTGGACACTAATATTTATGTCTTAGTTTCATTTAGATATATAGCTGGAGACTATAAAAAAATGAAGCAAAGAGTATTTTTTTTACAATAAAGGTTGCAAAGCTACTATCTTTTGCTGAAAAGTCCAGTCGCACACCATAAAATATTGTCTAGAAATTAGATTAGTTTTTCTCTAACATAGAATTGTAATTTTTAAAAGT
>NC_029794.2:30927010-30930550 GCF_000816755.2 Arachis ipaensis | reverse complement strand
GTAAATTAAATTAATTTTTTTTATTTTTTATTTATATTTTATTATGTACGTAATTCATATAAATCAATGAAAGATTAATATTTTAGTAATTTTATTTTAATATAAAGATTAACATATTAATATTTTTATTTTATTTTTTATTTTTTTTATTTGAAAAAGAATATATCACGCTTTCAAAGTATAACGACAAATTTTCATCTTGTCACACTTTAAAAGTATGGTTGTATATCCACCAGAAAGTACGGTTAGAAAACGTGGTTATAAGGTTATACATATAACCACGCTTTTAAAGCATGACAATAGCTAATAGCGTGGTAATAAAATAAGCGTGGTCATAACTCAATAAAAACGTGCTAATAGAATAATCAACACATTTGCAGTTGTGATCCTTTTAAAAATGTGGCGATAACTAAAAAAACGTGATAAAAAGCTGTCGTTACATTTTTTTCTACTTTTTGGCACATTTAAAAGCATAGCAGTAGACTATTTTTCTTGTAATGATGCCATATTTTGCCATGTGTTATACAAGTTTAGTTTATGTAACAATATAGGTAAAAAAAAAAAAACAATAATTAAAATAATTAGTGTAACAAAACAGAGCAAAAGTATTGGTGGACACAGATTGTTACACGTATATAGCGTAAGCCCTTTTCTATCGTTTTCTTTTTATCTTATGGGAAAAATAATATAGTCACATTTAGTGGACGCTAGTGATTGTCGTACATATAACAAAGGATATTTATAATTGTCATGATGATAATAATTTAATAATAACGTTATATATGGTAATTGGAGATAGACTTTGAAAATAAGATATATTGGAATTGGATCCATTATATCATGATGTCAATTAATTACCAAAATAGTCAAACACACTTAACATATGCTAAGTTAATTCATGACTTCACTAAGCATTAAGGGAATTTAAATTGAAAAAAGTGATCCTCAAAGATGATAGCCTAATCCCATTATTTAGCATTAGATTTCCTAGCCAAATGGAAATAAAGAGATGAGGTCTATATACTTCAATCATAATAACCCAAGTTCTATTTGACTTTAAAAAACTATAAAGAAGAAATATATGGGGCTTTATTCTCTCCTATTAGCAAATAATAAAGTATCTTTTACAGGAAAAAGAAGAATATGAAACATTTGGAGTTTAATGGACAAGTAGAAAATAATTTAGTGCCCCTTTGTTTTATTGTTAATAAAAAGTAAAAATATGTTATTTGAGACTAGTAGATTGTTAGACACTAATTGGGCTTATGAATTTACAATTTCTAGTGAGAATTTAAAATTACTTTTTATAATTATTTCTCTAAAAAGTAAATTAAAACTAAAAAGAATATATTTATTTATTGTTTACATATATTTTTAACAAAATAATTAATCATTAAAATAGTCAAATATTTAACAAAAAATAATCTAACTTTTTACAACATAGTCAAATATTTTGATAAAATATGTACTTTTACCTGCACCGTGGTTAATTACTAATTGATTTTTTTATGAATATGTGATATATTTGGTTATTGGTCGATAAAAGTGAGTATTACTCGTAGTTATTATAATGTATTAAGAGAAAACCAAATAATAATAATAATAATAATAATAATAATAATAATAATAGATGGTTATTTACTATAAAAAAATTATTGGAATAGCGATCAATTTAACGATTAATTTTGGTAGTCGTTAAAACTTAAAACTTTGGATGCTAAATTAACCAAGGCCACCAAATCCATACCAAATGATATTGGTCACTAACAAAATCAGTTGTTAAATGGTGATTAAATTTTTTATCGCTAAATTAGTCCCTAAAAAAATCAGTCGCTAATAAAATTGATTGCTAATTATGAACCAATGTTTTAGTTGTAAATTAATCTTTGATGGCAAATAAATGTTCTTAATAGCGTCTAATTTTTTTTGGCTAAATCGGTCGCTATGATTTTAGTTGCTAAATCTATTGTTGATTCTAATTTTCTAATTATAATTTGTTTTGCTAAATTTCATATATACTATTCTTAAATCCTAATTTTCATATATAATCATAATTCAATAGAATATAAAAATAATAAAACATAGATTTATAAAAGTCATGTTTATAAAACTAATTACATCATTTACATATTTTTAATTACTAACTAGAATTATAACTACAATGAAAACAATCACTTTTCAAACGTTGTTCACCATTTTCATACTCTTTTATATTTGTTTTTTCATCTTCTAGTTGAGAAAGCGGAATTTTAAAATTCAGCTTTTTCTCTCATTTGTTAAAACAAACCGTTATTGAATTCAAATCTTTTTTTTTGTCTTTTCAACCTAATTTTCAAGTTATCATTCTTTTCTTGCATTTTTTTTAATTATTTCTTTATATTTTAATCTTCACAACTAATCAAATCACTAGAATTGAAGCCACAATAACTAAATCTTTTTTCAATTGTAATAGATTCTATTCTAAGTTGATAAATTATTCTCCTTTTAACTCTAATTATTTCACATCACATATCTAACTCGTTTGGGGTGCTACTTAGCTTCCTTTTTTATACATCTTTTGGGTATCCTATTCTAGAGTATTCTTATTAAAATTAGATCAATTAAATTACAAATATTTCAGACAGGGTATTATATATATACTCACTACAATTGTCAAGCTCTACCACAGAACATGCCCATGCCATTGATCTTGCAGCCCACTATGCTGCAGAATGTCTATCTAAACTCGCCATCCAAAAGAGAAGAATAGACAATGTCTTTATCATTGTTATAGACTTAAATAAATGCCCAAATAAAATTGAAGAAAAAAGCATAGAGAATAAAGATATATAGATATTAACCCTTCATTTGGAATATTTACTCATATGCTATTGCTTTACTAGTAATAGTTGATGAAAATTTTCTATGGATAAGCTTTATATGTAATTTTAATAATGGAGTTCATCCATGAAAAATCACACCCTTTTTAAACCTTATCCAAACATGCCATTAGTTGAATATGTCTAGCCCCTGCATTTTTCACAAAGGCTAAGCTTTGTGAATTGAAATTTGCTGTGTACAAAGATTATTACTGTGGAAAGCTAGTTGCTCGCATCAGGAACTTCAATTATTTTTTTCAAGATGTAATTTTTTTTCTCTGATTATCTGTTCCAACAATAATATCAACCACCCTTAAATTATATTTGTTAGTTAAAACTTTGAATAATTTAAAACCCTTAAATAAACCAAATAAATTAACGTTACTAACGAGCATTGATGCAGTAATAAACCAGAAGCGTTTTGGTTCTTTTGTACTACAACCTTGAATTTTCCATGATGTTAGTTCCTCACTTTTGATAAGTCAACAATAAATGAAAATTACAAAAGAATTAGTCATAATAGCAATTAAGGATCAGAACTCAATAATCAAGATAGACTCACCTTCATATGTCTTGATCTTTTATCCACTCATGTCTTCATTCTTATGTTTGTGTTTTTGCAAACAATTATAATTTTGTTGGAGTCCTTTTTAATAATTTTTTCTACAAAATATATAAATAA
>NC_029794.2:30920626-30926985 GCF_000816755.2 Arachis ipaensis | reverse complement strand
CCTTAACGATAACGAGTTATATGAATAACAAATGATAAAATAATAAAAAACCATCAACCATGAGTCTAAAAAAAAATAAGCAATAGGAATTCAAACAATTAAAGTGTATAAAATTATAAATATAAACTATTTAAGTTTTTCTATAACTTTATCATATTAGTTTTATGTTGGAAAATAAAAATTGAGCCAGTAGTATAAACTATAAAAAGACGCTCCAAATCCGTTGAAATTAGATGCTCAATTTAACTTGATTTGTGCACTCTTTTGAAGAAATCCAGCATCAGTATTTCAATAAATACAAAGTATCTCACACAACTTCTCCTATCTATTGTGGTTTGACACGTCTTACATTTTAACAAATTCTTTGGTAAAGTAGTACATCGCTTCTCAAAATTTTTCCGAACACAAACAACTTCTTTCCGATATAGCAACTTTTAAAATATACTTTATTTTGTCCAATTATGAGAAATGCCAAAATTAGGACATGAACAAGATTCACATTTTGTACTTCTTGGAAGATTGCAAATACTTCGCCAAACATCCTCCCCTGATAATTTAACTGGAGCTCTTGAGCTGTCACAACTCAATCTTTTAAGAATGAAACCTTATTTCTTTGATATGGATGATCCAAGAATAAAAATTGACTATGGCTATCAAAACGAGAGCATTTACCACTATGTTTCAAAATTAAAATAATTGATTAATTAATACAACATGAACATGCCAATTTACCTGCAGTGCTCTAATCCAATAGCATGCCATATGCATGAAAATCGTTTATAGTCCACATGAGTGTAATTTTCATCCAAAAATTCTTCTTTTGGGATATGTAATATGTAATGATGCCTTCATTCCATAACAACTTCAACTCATCTATTAATGGTTGCAAATAAGTGTCTATTTTTTTCGTCAGGGGCGGAGCTAAAAATTTTTTTAGGAGGGCCAACATGAAAAATATAAGTTAAAAAGAGAGAAAAATTAAAAGGAGGCCAAACGAAAAAATTAAAGCCTTATATATACAAATTATTAATTTTGGGGAAGGGGAGGACATTGCCCCATTCCCTCTAACGTGGCTCCGCTACTATTTTTCATGGGATTATGTGGTCCTTAAATTATTAGGGTCAGGAGTATATATGTTGTGGTCATGCATAATTATGGTGGAAGATTATAAGGAGACTCACATTTATAGACCAACAAGAGAAAACAGTAGCAGATTGACTATATGGTGAAAATCTATCACTACAAGAAAAATGTTGATTACCGTTAAATTTATTAGCGGAATAAGAAAAATAATTCGACGGTAATATGGTTACTATTGAATTTTGTGTTGGATTTTATCTGATGGTATAAACCTTTCCAGTAATTGGTTACTGTCAAATTTTCTATTATGACGGCAACTTGTAGCGGAATATGATGGTTCAGGGATGAAAATTGGATGCACGTTACCGTAAAAAAAAAATCCGACCCACGTTGGCGACATTAGATGAGACTTTAAGCCACTATACCGTCGGATTTGACATCAATTTTTTTAATTTTTAAAATGAACCTGGATGATCGCTACTGTTGAAAAATTTCGTCGGTAAATCTGATAGTAGAGTCAATTTTTTTTAATTTTTTTCAATCTATAATGGACCCCGATATTTAATAATTGATAGCCAACTCTCAATTAGTAAAAAAGAATTAGTATTTTATCTGAAAACAGTAATTTGTATATGATGTAAAATATCCAATATACAGAATCAAAACACAAAATGAGAATTTGATAAAGAAATACATAAGATAGAACTACATTGATATTAACCTTATTCAGATTCATCATCTTCTTCCTCTAATTCATCATCCTCCTCTTCAGAAGTAATTTTCTGATCATCGAACTCGTCGTTGTCTTCTTCTCCATCAACCTCGTCTTCTTCTTGAAGATCGTCGTCGTGCAGTGGTAGTGTGTCGTCATCTACCCTAAGGTTAATGATGTCATCATAGCCAACCTAAAGGTGATCAGATCACTAGTATCAACCACCATTTTTGAAGGAGTTGGACCACCAATTTGGAAAGGTTCCTGACCCTCTATCCCATCAGACTCGATGCGACTTCTTGGCTTAGTCTTAACCACAACTACCCAACTAGACTTGCATGACCCCAGATAAGACAAATAGTATACTTGTCGTGCATTTTGAGGTAGAATAAAAGGATCGTACTGCCTATATTTTTTGGTCATATTTACTTCAGTGATATTGTAGTCCTTGTACTTTTGTGTTCTTTATCGCGAACTTGGATAATATCATTCACATTTAAACATGCACACCTTGTACGTCGTGTGACAAAAATACTCTAATTGAATTATATTCTGCAATACACCATACCAATCAGAATAACCACCGCCTGAATCTGCACGAATCCAGACTCCAGTGTTATCTATTTTTCTTCCAACCGACCATTGTAAAGAATGGAACCGATATCCATTAACATTGTATATCGGATAGCTTGTGCCCTTATTCATTGGTCCCCAACTAAGTGCAACTAGTTCCCAATTTGTTGTGTCAACTAGATGCACTCTGACGTATTCTCTGAACCAATGTAAAAAATTATTTAGTGATGCATCAGGATTTGTTTCTTGGAATAACCTATGATACAATAGGATGAATAAGAAATTTTAATGTACTAAAGTTTTGATTAGATGACTAACATAGTATGTTACTAAATATAATAACTACAAAGACTTGAAAACTCACATAAAGTAGGGTGAAACCTAGTCACAGTTAAGCAATACATATAGATGTGTGGCATCGATTTTCTTTTTCTCTAATCAATATTCACTACCCGTGCCCATTACAACTCTTTCTAGAACAAATATTGGATACGTTAGGCCATCTGACGAGGATTCTCCCATCTCATCATTTCTTCCAACTCTTGTTTTACATGACTCAACACGAGACTCAAAATAGAAGGAGGAAAATGCAAATGTTTCTTTAGCTAGGAATGCTTCCAGATACGACCCCCAATCCGAGTTCTGTTCTTCACGGTGCGCTTGAATGATCCAATCATACTCTCAAATGGGTCACATACTCTTAATTCGTATGGCAGGTGGATTGCTAAGTGTTCCATGATGTCAAAAAATCCGAGAGGGAATGTCCTCTCTAACTTACAAAGTATGATCATTTTAGCCTAGGTCAAAGTGCTTCCTAGCATTGCTATGTGACGGGTGCATTATAAAACCATCATCTCTCTTGTTGTTACTATGTCAGGTCATGTGAGGGATCAAACTCATCGATGTATACAATTATTTTAGCCTAGGGGTTAAGGACAAGTAGTGCATCCGTTTGTTTGGAATTATTTTTAACCGCCGTTTACAATTCGTTCTCTCTCGACTTAAAATCTCGGTGCATTACAAAATCTATAAGCAGTTAGACCCAACTTTGAAATACAGCATGCAACCATTCAAACAACAATCGATTTTCACCGAATTTAGACCCAACTTTGAAACTCACTTATCAAAAAACTCTTAGGTGTGATTTGACTTAGACTTAATACTCATCATTCTAACACATGCAAATAATTTCGAATGAACAGATCCCTCGTACAAGGGTTTCACGACAGATTCTAACAGATGATAAAAGCTCTTTACCTTTAGGTTTAGCTCTTGTTCAGCATCTTCCATATCAGTAACATGTATTGTATCAAACACCATCTCATTGTATCTCTCTTGGTTAACCTCCCAATTTATTTCTTCCATGTCTAGTTCTCTAACCGCCCAAACCTTCATTGATCGACCCCAGACCTGTTGAAATTCGAGGCAGACTGGTTAATTCCCTGCTCATCCACTTCTCCATGTTTCGTCTACATTCAATACCCATCCTTGAACCCATTACGGTAGAGGCAAAATGTTATATCTAAAGGTCCTAACCACTTTGTCATCCAACATTTATAGCATGCAACTAGATACCCCTTGAGACCTAAACGATTCCATGTTGAAGACACACGCAACAAATGCGTCAATCTCCTCAAATAATTCATGTTTTAAACCCCCCATCCACTGTTATCCCTATCATACATCCACATATGATGACTTGGAATTATCTTGCAACAAACACCATAGAATTCAAGCAACAACACAACTTATTAAGATTTTTAGAAAATTCGGTAGGGTGTCTCCTATAATTAGAATCTCCCACCAAATTCGATTATCATTTCCTCACAAACCAAACATGGTTTAAACAATTTAAATGAAATTTTGGCAGAACTTTCTCCTAATTCAAAAACATCCACCAAATAAATTTAACAGTTTTCATAGAAAAAATAGTTGCATGCATAAATTAGAACAAACACATCAAATCCTAACTGTTCTAGTGTGCAACCCCTTATAACTCCATATTTTCTAGCAAAAAAGGGTTTCGAGAAAGCGTCTCTATGCGATCTTTTCCCACTTCTATCCTAAAATGCTATCCTAGGAAAAGTAACTCCGGCATAAAACTTAAACAATTGATTATATTTACAAATAGAATACAAACCTGGAATACGGATACACAGATTACGAAAGAAATGAACTCCAATTGATCTCAGAAAAAATAGTACCATCCTAATAAAAAAGACAACTTATTAAATTCACAAGGTAACTTAATTCAACAAACTAAACAAAATATTCCAACAGCTCAAGCACTTTTAATCTTACCCTACTTAACCTACCCTAACTTTCTTTAATATCTATTGACATTAAGTTAATATAACAAATCCTAAGCGCAAACTCCATTACACTAATTTAATCAATAATTTAATAAAATACCTAACAGAATTCTAAACTCACAAAAAATATGAGAAAATAAAAAACTATACCAAAATTACCTTTAATGGTGGCTACATGATGGTGGAAGTATGGCAATGACAAGAAGCAGCAATGACAGCGACAACGTGACCACCATCGACGGCCACATACACCAACAGTGGCAGCGAGGGCGACAGGTCCAACAGTAGTGAGGACAACATGCAGCAGTGGCGATGGCAGCAGCTTCAGCAGAGGAAGTGTGAGTTAGAGACTTGAGAGAAGACGAGAAGAGAAAGGGGAGAGAGAGAGAGAGAAAGAGAGAGAGAGAGAGAGAGAGTTCGCGGAAGTGAGGGAGAAGGATTTTGCATTTAAATTTTACCCCAATTTTACAATCAAATTTACCGGCGGAAATTTCCTATGGCAAAGTGTTTACACCCCGCGTTTCACTAAATCATTATATCGGCGGAATATACCGATAGAAAATTTGTCGGTAAATTTGACGCTAGTAAAATAAGATTTTGTGCCACTAATTACCGTCGGATTTAGTGGCAGAATAAAAAATCCGATGGTAATCAATTCTGGGAAGGAAATTTCGCTCGTATGCGATGCAAAAACGGCCACTGAATCCACCAGTAACAGCCGTCACTAAATCCAATGGTATTCAGCGTTTTTCTTGTAGTGTATTGGCACATAAACCTAATCTTCTCACATTTCTTGGCATAGCTGCAAAGTCCAAATGCTTGAGATCACATATCACTACGATTATTTGTTTCTTTTTTTCCTAATTCGTCATCTTATATTGTGAACATTTTTTTCTTTTTTCTTATTCTTCTTTGTTGCTTCTTCTTTTTCTTCTTCTCTTTTTCACGTTTTCTTTTTCTCCTCTTATTGTTCTTACCTTTTTAAGAAAGAAAAACATAACAAAATGAGAGAAATGGAATAAAAGCAAAAAAGAAGAAAAAGAAGAGCATATGGAGAAGAAGAAAAAATAAAAAGTAGCATAATTTAGAAAAAAATAGAATTTATGTATTTTTATTTATAATTTTTTGAATTTTATTTTACAATTTTTGTGTTTTTTTTCAATAACTTACGTATTTATCATCAACAAAGAAAAATTGAAACAAAAAAGATGCATAATTTCTATGTTTTCAACCACAAAATTCAATACTTTTTTTTAAAAAAATTATGTATTTTTTCTAAGCATTTGTTACAAAAGGGAAGGAGGAGAAACAAAAAAGAACAATTATTTTTATTTATAAATTTTTGTATGTTTTTCAATAGTTTTTGTACTTATAATTAAAGAGGCAAAAAATGAAACAAAAGACAATTTCTATGTTTCCATACAAACAATTCTGTTTTTTCTTTTAAAAAAAATTGTGATTTTTTCAAAATATTGCAAAAAATTTTGTTCCTAAAACTAAAGAAATGAAAAATACATAAATTTTGCTACACTTTGCTACACAAACATAGAAATTTATTCTTTCATGGCTTTCTTCTTCTTCTTTCTTTTTTCTTCTTTGTTTTCTTTTTTTCTCTTTTTTTTTTTTTGAGAATAAGAAAAAAAAGAATAAAAAGGAGGAAGAGAAGAAAATGTAAAAGAAGA
>NC_029794.2:30911614-30920567 GCF_000816755.2 Arachis ipaensis | reverse complement strand
CTGGTTAGGAAGTATTTCTAATTTTCAGAAGTGCGACGTACACACTAAAAACCAGTACTATATAATTTGTATATAATATATGTGAAATTTAACTCATTTTTAATATGTATTTTATGTCTTAATATGTATTTTATACTGTGGCTAATTTTGGATGGTAATTTTAATATACACCTAACATAGTTATAAAATATATTACAAGTTTTATGCCTATAAAAAAAAACAGATTTCTACAATATTTATCATTATAAAATATTTTTCGACCTTTAAATTATATTTCATAATTGAGTTAGGTCTACTAAATTATAATGATATGCACCTTGTGTTGCTAAGTAAATAGTTAACAGTGATGTTATCTTATTCAAGCTTTAGTGACAGCGTGCAAGTGTACGATATAGTACATAGTTTTAGAGAAAGAAAAAAGGGTTTTGCATAGTATTAGTCAAAGAATAACTTAGTCGAAGAGATGTGGGCCAAATTTTTGAGAGTATCGATTCGAAGAGTGGATTAAAAAGGGTTTCGATTTGACATAGCACGTTGATGGTGGTGATGAATCCATATTTGACGATAAATTTTGGATTGATTTGAGTAAATTTCATCATATAAACCCACATTTATTCATTCAAATAGCATACTTTTGTGTTCTCTCCCTAAATTTAGCTTAATTGTGAAAACATGTTATTTTGTACTTAATTTAATTAATTTTATTCCACTTTCATTCCATTCGATGCCTTGATGCTTTTGATGAGTGATTTCAGGTGTAAGAGGTAGGAATGACTTGATAAGAGTAGAAGAGAAGCATGCAAGTTAGAGGAAACATGAAGAAAACAAAGGAGAAGCACACAGCCATGTGTGCGTACGCACAACCTTCTGTGTGTACGCACAAGAGGAAAATTCAGCACGTGTGCGTACGTACACATCTGTGCGTACGACAAATTAGCGGACGTGATTCACTTAAAGGAAAATACTGGGCGCGATTTCTGAGCCTCCAAAGCCTAGTTTTGGACTTTTTGAAGCTGATTGAGTGCTATATCAAAGGGGCATCATTCCATATCAAGTGGAGAGCAATTAGGGTAGATTAGAAACATGCTTTATGTCATATTCTAGAGAGAGAATCTCTCCCTTTTCTCTAGAATTAGGGTAGATTTCTCTTAGATTTGCTTTTATTTCTTGTTTTGATATAGTTCCATTTACTTTTCCTTGTTCTATTGCTTTGATTCTCCTATTTCTCGTTGTTATTTCTTGTATTTGGTTATGTTATTGTTGATGCACAATTATTAATTTCAATTTCCTTTATGCAATTTATGTTTTCATGTTGTTATTGTTTAATTGAGTTGTTATTATTATTTTTTTGTATTTGGTAGTTGTAGATTTTATTATCTCTTGTTATTTTATCATGCTTCTCTTTTATGCCTTCCAAATATTTGATAAAATGCTTGGTTAGATTTTTGCCTAGTTTTTCACACTCTTGGTTGGGAAATTGGGTAATTAGGTGAACTTGAGTGGTGGATGTCCATTCTACATTATGTGAGGATTGTTAGTTGATTTGGTTTCTACTAACTCTAAGCCTTCCATTAATAGAGTTGGCTAGGACTTGTGAATTGAGATCAATTATGCCCTTTTGACTAGTTCTCGATGTTACGATTGACTAATTGGAATTAATCTACACAATTGCCATCTTTGTGGTCCATAACTAGGATAGGAATCCTTAATTCCCCAATTCTTGCCAAGAGCCCCTTCTTGCCGTTTAATTTCCATTTTCATTGCTTTTACTTGCTTTCCATTTAATTACTTGCTATTTTAATTTCTTGCCTCTTGCAATCAAAACCCCCAAATCCTCCATAGCCAATAATAGAGCATTTCATTGTAACTCCTAGGGAAGACGACCCAGGACTTAAAACTCCTGGCTATTTTGTATTGATTGCGACATCTTTGAATTCAAATTTGATGTTGGTCAATTGTTGGGTTTGGACTATACTTGCAACGCCAATTCTATTTTGAGAAAAATCAAACCCATTTTTTGCTTCCAAATTTTTGGCGCCGTTACCAGGGAGTTGCAATGGTGTTATATTATTGGCTATTGTGAATATGTCAATATGTGAATATCTTGCTTTTTGTTTGTTTTCTTGATTTTGTTTGTATAGAAGGTTAATTTTGGGAGCTCATGGCTTGTTGGAAACTCCATCAAAGCTTGGTGCAATCAATTGAGAATTTTGGAGATTCAAGCATTATTGGAAGCTCCAAGATGAATATAAGCACAATAAATAAAAGTGTTAGGTGGGAGACACCCCACCATGGTAACGTTGTTCTAACTCCTCTCTTTTTGTTTATATTTTGACTTAGTTGCTTTTTGTTATGATTGGTTGACTTAGGAGTAGTTTAATCTTTGAGTTAGATAGGTTAATTTGCATTTGGGTCATGAAATTTTGAATGTTTGTATGTTCGGGGTTGAAATTTTGGTTGAGCAAAGGCTGAGCACCTTAGAATTTGCGAAAAAAATTTGGAAAAACAGGGCATCGTGCATGCGCACACCCTTGTGCGTACGCACGCAATCTCTATATTTCGCTTCCTGTGCGTGTGCACCGACCTATGCGCATGCACACTAGCTTACGTGCGCACACTTCTTGATTCCCTCTCTATTCAAAGCGTTCGCACACTCTTGTGCGAGCGCACAGCTTCCATTTTTCACCTAGTGTGCGTACGCACACGTGTGCGTACGCACAAGTGCTGTTTTGGGCAAAAAAAAGGGAAGAAAAAATTTAATTGATCTTCCAATTAAGCCCTAACGCACTTCCACCCCCTCCACCCCTCTCTTCTCTTGTTTTTCTACTTGTTTTACTTAGTTTTCAATGCATTTCATTTTCATTTTAGTCATCATATTAGATTTGGTTTATTTGCTTATTAATTAAATAAGTTGCAAGTGTTTGCTTGATGTTGATTGGGTTGCTTCTTGATTGAATTTCATCAATACATTTATACTTTGCCTTAAATTACTAGCACCTAATTAGATTTGCACATTTACATTTTGTTGCATATTAGGTGAAATTTTTATAATATTTCTTGTTAATGCTCTGCATTTGTTTGAGGGACTTGACTTTATTCTTATCAAGCTTGTCACTTTTTGCAACATGTATCTTTACTATGTGACTATTTCATTATGTTTCAAGATGAGTAAGTAGTTTTCCTTTCATCATTGAATTGGTTATTGTCGATTGTGCCATTTTTCATTCATCTTGTGCCTTCACTTGCACAATTTTAATAACCAATATCTTATATATTCAATTCACTTTAGTTGTGGTTACCTAGGTTGGTTTATGCCTTTACTCTTGCTTATGCTTTACTTGCAACCTAGGCTACTTGATTGAGGAACATGCTATTTCTTCTGATTGTGTGGTTACCTTTTTAACTGACCAATATGTTGTGTTCTAAACCGTGCACACTTAGAATACACACATTGTCTTCTATCATACCATACTCATATGAACCATTTCTCAAGTGTTGTTTATTTGTTTATACAGCAATCCAGAGCCCTGATGCCCACCAGCTGAAGGTGGAGCCTTATAGTTCTTCCCCCTGGATTATGTGCATGCACGAAGGACCGTGCAACATTTAAGTGTGGGGGAGGATTCGCAATTTTGGGGCGTAAATTTTCTCTTCCTAAACACTTTGCATCATTTTCTTGTTTCGATAGCTATGTTTTTGTGAATATTTATTTAGTATTTCATTACATTGTACTTTGCTTAGTTGCTCGTATATATCTTAGCTTGCTCGTAGTTTTATGGTAGTAAATATTTGCATTTGCATTTGCATGGTAGAGTAAATAAGTTTGGTAAAACAACAAAGAATTTTCAAGAAATCCCTTTTAGGGCGTTCCATTGATTAGATTTGAAAACTTATTTTTGAACTTGCTTGAAGTATTTTTATGGAACATAGAAAAGAGTTTGAACAAAACACCTAGTGAGATTTGAGCTTTAATTGGATAGTTGCACATTTTTTAACCATAAATTTTGTTCTTGTGTGCTATACACCTTTCATGATTATGATCTTAGATTTGCTTTAGTCTATATGTCCTATATTTGATGTTTTGAATGCATTTAGTATGATTGAGGCCATCTTTGAAATCAAACTCACTAACCCATATGGCAAACCTTTACATCTACCTTTGTAACCCACTTTTGAGCCTTTTAATCCCCTTTTGTTATAATTGTAAGCACATCATTTATCCTAAGCGAAAGACCATTAATGTCCATGAATTGTATCTTTGATTAGCTTGGGTTGAGGAGTATGTATTACTCAAGTATGGAGGGATTTGTGGGACACATTGGTAGTTAGTTTACTTTGGGTATTCATTAAGAAAATGTGGAAAAATGGGTAAACACTCATGCATTCATTACTTAAGACATATGCATCTCTTTTTGACAATATAAGGAAAAAAAAGAGAAAGTTTTGGTGTATATACTTTTTGAAAAAAAAAAGAAAAAAAGAATGATAATACTAATGATAAATAAAAGAATGCATATGTGGTTGACTTAGAAAGAAGAATGCATGAGTGAATGAGAAAAAGAGGTGAATGGGAAGTTAGGTTGTTCTCTTTTGTGTACAAAGGTTGATATAGGATTAGGTGGGATACTTGAGCTAATCAAAGATCCAATCTATTAGCCCACTTAACCATATTAATCCTACCCTTACCCTAACCCCATTACAACCCTTCAAAGACCTCATGATATTTGCATTCATGCATCAAGTATTGGTTGATTGTTAGATGACTAGCAAATCTTAGAAAATATGAATAAAGGAGAATTGAGTGATTAAGCCCTAAACACTGAGCAACTAGAGTGTATACACATCTGGTGAGGGGTTTGATCGCTCATTTCTATGATTCCTTCTCTTATCTTGTGTTTTCTTGCAAGTTGTTAAAATCAATTTTTGAAAACTTCAAATCAAATCTTTGGACATTGGTCATATTGCTACATTTTCTTGCCTTAGCCCTAATGATCTATTTTGGATTGATTGGAATTCTCGTTTGTTTTTGCCAAACTCCATAGGGAACCATAGTATAGATATAGATAGATAGTATTTAGCATAGTTGCACGCATGTAAGTAGTTGCATTAAATAAGTTGCTTGCCCTTTTACCCTTCTCCTTTGAATGTGATTAGCATCAGGACATGCTATTGTTTAAGTGTGGGGGAATTGATGAATTCATATTTGACGATAAATTTTTGATTGATTTGAGTGGATTTCATCATATAAACCCACATTTATTCATTTAAATAGCATACTTTTGTGTTCTCTCCCTAAATTGAGCTTAATTGTGAAAACATCATATTTTGTGCTTTATTTAACTAATTTTATTCCACTTTCATTCCATTCGATGACTTGATGCTTTTATGAGTGATTTCAGGTGTAAGAGGTAGGAATAGCTTGATAAGAGTGGAAGAGAAACATGCAAGTGGGAGAAAATATGAAGAAAACAAAGGAGAAGCACACCGCCATGTGTGCGTACGCACAACCTTCTGTACGTACGCACAAGAGGAATATTCAGCACGTGTGCGTACGCACACATCTGTGCGTACGACGAATCAGCGCACGTGACTCACTTAAAGGAAAACGCTGGCGGCAATTTCTGGGGCTCCAAAGCCCAGTTTTGAAATTTCTAAAGCTGATTGAGTGCTATATTAAAGAGGCATCATTCCATATCAAGTGGAGAGCAATTAGGGTAGATTAGAAACATGCTTTAGGTCATATTCTAGAGAGAGAAGCTCTCCCTTCTCTCTAGAATTAGGGTAGATTTCTCTTAGATTTGGTTTTATTTCTTGTTTTGATGTAGTTCCTTTTACTTTTCCTTGTTCTATTGCTTTGATTCTCCTATTTCTCCTTGTTATTTCTTGTATTTGGTTATGTTATTGTTGATGCACAATTATTAATTTCAATTTCATTTAATGCAATTTATATTTTCATGTTCTTATTGTTTACCTGAGTTGTTATTATTATTTTCTTGCATTTGGTAGTTGTAGATTTTATTATCTCTTGTTATTTTACCATGCTTCTCTTTTATGCCTTCCAAGTGTTTTATAAAATGCTTGGTTATATTTTTGCCTAGTTTTTCACACTCTTGGTTGAAAAATTAGGTAATTAGGTGAACTTGGGTGGTGGATGTCCATTCTACATTGTGTGAGGATTGTTAGTTGATTTGGTTTCCACTAACTCTAAGCCTTCCATTAATAGAGTTGGCTAGGACTTGTGGATTGAGATCAATTATACCCTTTTGACTAATTCTCGATGTTAGGATTGACTAATTGGGATTAATTCTACACAATTACCATGTATGTGGTCCATAACTAGGATAGGAATACTTAATTCTTCAAGTCTTGCCAAGAGCCCCTTTTTGCCGATTAATTTTCATTTTCATTGCTTTTACTTGCTTTCCATTTAATTACTTGCCATTTTAATTTCTTGCCTCTTGAAATCAAAATCCCCAAATCCTCCAAAGCCAATAATAGAGCATTTTATTGTAACTCTTAGGGAAGATGACCCGGGGCTTAAAACCCCTGGCTATTTTATATTGATTGTGACATCTTTGAATTAAAATTGATGTTGGTCAATTGTTGGGTTTGGACTATACTTACAACGCCAATTCTATTTTGAGAAAAATCAAACCCACTTTTGGCTCTCACCAGGCGTCCAAATGTCAGTTAGGAATTTCTTAGGAACAAAACATTATGTTGCGAGTATACTCCTAAATCGACAATTGACCCCAAACCAAACTTTAGAGTAAGAAGTGTCACAATTCAATTCAATTAACTGGAAGTTTTAAATCCCAGGTCGTCTTTCCAAGGAGTTAGCAATTGCGAGTGCACAAGCTTGGTTGTGAAGTTGGGATTTCCAAGCATAAAGCGGAAATTAAAGGAATTAAAGAATCAACAACTCAAACAATAAATTAATAGAAATCAAAATTGTCAAGCAAGTAATAGAATAATAACAACTAAGTGATAATATTGCAATTAATAAACCAATAATAAATCAAAGAACAATTAATGCCAAATAGGAGAGAATAAGTTTAAAACTAGTGAAAATGTTCAAAGCATAAGGAAACCTTGGCTTGGGGTTGGGAATTAAGGAATTCTTTCTTTGTCATAACCACAACTATGGCAATTACAATGAGTTAATCTCACTTAGTCAACTCTTAACATCGAGAGTAAGTCAAGTGAGCATAATTGTCCTTAATCCACAAATCCTAGTTAACTTACTAATTAACTTAGTAAAAGCTAGCATTAGTGGAAATAAGGGAAACTAACAATCCAAAATTACCACTAAATATTGGACATTATGACTCTAGTATCCTATATATCCATTTTTTCAAGCCAAAGAATGAAAATCTACTTCATATCTAAAATTGACATTTTCACAAACACTTGGTGGGCATAATAACCAAACATAGTGATATTACAAAAATACTTGAAATTATGACCAACCAATGAGTAAAATCAACAAAAGTAACTCAATGAAAATGCGACAAAAGTGGTATAATCAAAGAGAAAATTGAGTATTACTTACAATGATGATAGCTAGAATCTAAGATTAAAAATAAAAATTGTAGACTTCTAACATAAATCCTAATTAAACCCTAAGAGAGTTGAGAGAAAAATACTAAGAAACCAATAACAGCTTCCTAAAATTATCTAAAAATGTGTATGAATGAATTTTGTTTGTTGCCCCCTTTCTAGCCCTTTCATATGAGCTTTAGACTTTGTAGAATTGGGCCAAAAAGCCCCCAAAATCGCGAGCCACATGACTTTTTAATGAAGTCATGCGTTAGTACTTTTGCGTATACACATGGTTGTGTGCGTACACACATGATTGTGTGCGTACGCACACTGGCTGAATCTCATCTTTTGTGTATGCACAGAAAGTTGTGCGTAGGCACACAATGCAATGCTCTTCTCCTTTGTTTTTCCATGTGTTCTCTCATTTGCATGCTTCTCTTTCACTTTTCCCAAGCCATTCATGCCTATTTGACCTGAATCACTCAACAAAATATATCAAGATATCGAATGGAATAAAAGTAGAATTAAATTAATCAATTAATGCACAAAAAAGTATGTTTTTATATTTAGACACAATTTAGGGAGGAATCATGCTATTTAGGTGAATAAATGTGAGTTTAAATGATGAAATCCATTCAATTTAAGCTAAAAGTTACCATCAAATATGGACTCATAAATTTTTCTTCACTTAAACAATAGCATGTCATCATGCTAATCACAATCAAAGGAGAAGGATACAAGGGTATGCAACTTATGGAATGAAACTGCCTACATGCATGCAACTATGCTAAATGCTAGCTACTTTCTATCTACACTACGATTTCCTATTGATTTGGTCAAACAAGCAAACAATTTTCACTCAAACAAAATAGAGAATTAGGGCCAAAACAAAGAAATAGTGCAATGTGATCAAAATCCAAAGAATTAATTCAAATTTCAAAATTAGGCAACTTGCAAGCAAACACCAAACAAGAGGTGGAGACATAGAATTGAGCAATCGAACCCCTCACGGGATGTGTTTACACTCTAATTGCTCAATGTTTAGGGTATAATCACTCAATTCTCCTCTAATCATGTTCTCTAGGATTTGTTCTTTATCTAACAATCAACAAGTACTTAATGCATGAATGCAAATATCATAAGGTCTTTGAAGGGTTGTAATAGGATTAGAATTAAGGTAGGATAGATGAGTATAGTCAAGTGGACTAATACATTAAATCCATGATTAGCTTAAGTATCCACCTAACCTATTTCAACCTAATCACTACAATACAATTCTAACTACCCACTACTTTCTTTTTACCTACATTCATGCATCTTTACTCATTTAATTCACATTTGCATTCTTTATTCAATTTTTTTCATTTTCTTTGGGATAACTTTTGTCCCTTTTTTGTTATTTTTTTCAACT
>NC_029794.2:30902023-30911601 GCF_000816755.2 Arachis ipaensis | reverse complement strand
ACTCATTTTTTTCATCAATTTTTTTTCATATATATTTTTTTTCATTTTTGAATTAACATATATATATATATATATACAAAATAAATGCATACAGTTCAAGCCATAGACACATGAATGTGCACAAATTTTTCAAAATTTTCAATGAATATCCAAAATAACTCTCTTTTTTATCTCTACCAATGCTTCTCAAAATTCTCCTACACTTAAATGACACACACACCTCCACCTAAGCTAATCAAAGATGCAAATCAAGGTAATTCATGATTTTTCACTTAAGGTTAGTGATGTGGTAATAAATAGAACCAAAGGGGATTAAAAGGCTCAAAGATGGTTCGCAAAGGTAGATATACGGGTATGGCTATATGGGTGAGTAAGCTTAGCTTCAAAAATGGCCCCAATCATGCTAAATGCATTCAAACATCAAATAGCAGAAATAAAGAATGAAGCAAACCCCAATATTACATTCATAGAAGGAGCATATCACACAATGAACAAAATTTATGGTTAGAATGCACAACCACACATTGAAAGTCCAACAATTCACAAGGTTGTTTGTTCTAGCTCTTTTCTATACTCTCAAAACATTTCAAGCAAGTTCAAAAATAATTTCCAAATAAATTCAATGGAGTGCCTTAAAAGAGATTTCTTGAAAAAATTTTTATTTTTACCAAATTTATTATTTATGTGAATATGCATGATGTGTTGGATGCATTTCATAACTTCTAGCTCATTTCCTAATTTCACTATCCAAAGAGATCATCAAGAATATTTAGAAAAACATGAATTAGATACTATCTACTATTCACACATCCAACCACATTTATCATTTATAACATATATACTAAGCAAAATGCAAATGAAAAGAAATAAACAAATATATATATATATATATATATATATATATATATATATGTATGTATGTATATGTATATGTATATAAGCAAAATAAAAGATGTACGGTGCAAAAGTCAAGAGTATCAATAAATATCCACAAAGCATAGTAATTAAAGAAAAACAAAATAGAGTGCAAAAGTGTTCAGAAAGAGATTTACCCCCCTCCCCCATAATTGCGAATCCTTCCCCGCACTTAATCATTATACGGTCCTCCATGCATGCACACAATTCGAGGGTATAGAAGCTATGACGCTCCACCTTCAGCTGGTGGAGGCTGGGGCTTTGGCAATTGAGAAACAGTCAAATCCAAAACCGGCTCATCCTCTCCGTCCTCATCATTCTCCTCCTCTACAACCGGCTTAGGTGAAGCAGTAGGAACTGGGCCAGGATCTCTTCCCTCGAGCTTTGCCTCCAACCAATCGAAACGCCTTGCATCAAGGCGCTCAGTTCGGCAGACTTCTTGCAATAGCTCTTGGACCATCTCATATAGAGGCCGGACAGCAGGTGTGGGTGCTAATGAATATGGTGGTCCTGATGATGATGCGGGTTTGGATACCTTCCTCTTCTTGGATGTCTTCTTTGCCAACTACTCCCATTCCCTGTATGGGAGAAACCGGTGGCCACTCGGGACCCTGAACATAATATCAGTCGGCCTCCGCTCCACCCCGGCAGCTGTGGCAAATCTCATAACCAGAGATGGGAAAGGAATGTTGAACTTCTGTTTTTGGTTCACCTTCCATATCGACTCACGAATAAAGGGAAAGATAGCTATCCTCTTACCCTCCAGAATAGCCTAAATGAGCACAACAACCCTGACTCTGATGTGGGTGGCATGGGTGCTAGGAAGCATGTAGTCAGCTAGTATCTGCTGCCAAATCCTCACCTCGAGAGTAAGATCAGAACATGCAATGCTAATGGGGCGGCTTTTTCCCCCATACTATACTCCCAACAGGCCTTAGAATGGCCAATTTTCTTCAAAATGGGATCCAAAGAGATCTTCCCCTTAATCACATCCACCTTAATCTCCTGATATGCATCTCGACTAGGCAGAATGTGAGGGATGTTCAGGAGGGCCTCAAAAGCTTGATTGAAAGTATCCAATTGCTTCCCTCGGAGGAATATCGTCTCCACTTCCCAAGCCAAACGATTAGCATAGAACTCCCACACCATAGATTCATTGATTTTCATGGGGTCTTGCTCAAGAAACCCCCATTGAAAGGAGGCAATTTTGTCATGGATGACAGCCGCATACTTTTTTGGAATATTGAGCTTTCACTCCCAATGGCGTGCTTCTCAAGCTTTCTAAATTGAATGTCAGCTTTTTTATTTGCAAAGGTGTTTTGTGTGTTGCTCTAGCGATCGGAAAATCATGGAAGAATGCCTCTAGGACCCACTAGGGTTGTAGCCGGCTCCTTTCCTTTGCGGCGCATCCTGAAAAGGAACAAAAGAATAGAATTCAAGATCACAAGATAAGTGACATAAGAAGACAAATGAGGAAACAACAATAATATAAAAAAGAATCAAACACTTAATTGAGGAAGATTGCATAAGAGTGTGGTTTAACAAAAGACAATGTGTGTATTCTAAATATGTGTGCAATTAGAACACACACATTGGCTAGTTAAAATAGCGACCACACAAGCAGAAATTTAAAGCCCAAGTTTCTTAATTAAACGACTTAAGTTGCGATTCATATGAGGAGAAAAAATTGAAGTGTAAGCAAGCTTAAGCAAAGACAACATAAGAGGAATTGAATTCCTTGAGAAAATTGGTATTGAAGTTGTGCCAATGAATGTGCAAGGCTATATAAGGTAGCACAACAAAAATAACCAAGTCAAACAAGGAAAAGACTATTTATTCATCTAAACAATAAAGTAATCACACTAGCAAAGCACTTGAGTTGAAGCAAGATGAGTTTGCTTAAAACATCAAAGGATAAGCACTTTGTTATGTGACTATAATGATTTGAAATTCATGATGAACAACAAGTCAATTCAATTCATTTAAGCCCAATGCATATATAAAAATTTACCGATTGTGTAATAAAGTATGAGTGTTCAACTATATGGGTGTTTGCAAGTTCAACCAAGTAAGAAATGCATTGCCAAATTCAAGTTCAATCATCATCAAAATTTCTTCAAAATTGCACAATTCACTAAAAATTGCCAAATAAGAATAGGGTCTAAGACATATGATGGCCATAGCATATGAATCAAACACAGAGTTCACTAAGGTAATTCATCAAACAGTTGGTGTGCAATGTGCATATTCAACAATTTTGAGCCAATTTCAAGCAATAGCAACCCAGAATTCAAGCAGCAAATAATTGCACTCATAGAATAATCAATTAACCAAACTTATCCTAATATAATTAACTAAAATTAAAATAAAAAACGGACATTAACTAAGGAAAGGAATAGAACAGGGAAACATAAGAACCTGAGTACTGAAGAAATAAAGAATGAAGGAAAAAGAGAGTGTGGCAACGATGCTGGTGGTTGCCACTGCGAGGCTCAAGACGGCTGTGCCTTGCTGGAGCAGGGCACAAGCTGGCTTGGCACAGGGGTGAGGCTGAGCTTGGAAAAGAAGAAGAAAGAAATGGGAAAGGAGGAAGGAAGAGAAAGAGGGAGGTGGCGTGGTGGTACTACCGCCGGTGGCGGTGCGTCACCAGAAGAGATGGTGGAAAGGGTGGGGTGTGGTGTGGTTCTCTCAGAAGTGACGAAGAAGAAAAATGGGGATGAGGGTGCAGGGCGTGATAGGGTACGTGTTTGAATTCACACCCAATTCGCTAAGTGTACGTACGCACACGGGTCCGTGCGTGCGCACACAGGGGTGAAAGCACAGGTGCGCCCGCACCCAGCAAGAGGTGTGAAAATGATGTTGCACATGCACAGCTGGGTGCATGCGCAAACTTAGGGTTCTTTTTAAGACGAAAAATTGGTCATGTGTGCGTGTGCACAGAGGTAAAAATGCTGGGTGTGCAGACGCACAAGTACGTGAGCACGCACCCGGCAGGGAGCCTGAAAACGAGTTAGAGTACGCAGCCATGTGTGCGTATGCAAAGATTACTAGAATTGGGACAAGTGGACGTACGCACAGGTGTGTGCGTACGCACAATGCTCTGTTTCTCAAAAAACTTCTAAAGTTCTAAGGCACCAAACATGACATCCAACAAAGGTTTTCAACCTCAAAACATGCAGCACTTCACAAACACAGGATCCATATTAAAATTCAATCCAACTGAGCTCAAAATTAAACCAAAACTAAGCTAGCTAAAAGAAGCAAAATTCAATAAACCAAAACTATAAATAAGGAGAGAGTTAGAAAGATGTTACCATGGTGGGGTGTCTCTCACCTAACACTTTGGTTTAACGTCCTTAAGTTGGACGATTGAATGAAGCATTTGCTATGGTGGCTTGTGCTTGAATTCTTCCTTAAATTCCCACCAATTTCTGCAATTCTAATGGTCTCTGGGATCCCTAACTTTGTTTGTCGTCACCCTTCCTTGCTGATCTTCAAGCTTCCAATTGGGGTGACCAAACTCTTGAATTCTCATCAAGGCTCTAAATTCTCCTTTGACGTCCATTCAATTGTGCCTTGCACCACCCTTGGGACTCAAGCCTTGAAGTTTCATCCCTTGTTAGCCTTAATCACCATGCACCTTACATTGATCTCTTTCTTACTTAGCACTCCACAAAGGACTCTAAGTTGACCATCTGTCTCCAACAAAGCATATTTATGTGGGCTAATGAAGTTAAATGATGAGATTGTTACCCACTTAAATGGTGTGTCGGATGGTTGCTTAGGAAGAGAGACTTCCAATAGCCTTGAAATTTTTACTCCCTTGAAAATTATGAGAACTACCGCAGGACAAGGAGATCTGTTAGGCCTAGCAAGCGAGATCAGAGCAATGGTAGTGACGGTGGCAGTAGCGGTGGTGCCACCACCGGAGCTCTTGAGACTACTTGTATTGCTTGAGTAGGAAGAAGGAGCTGGAGCACAAAGAGCAACAAACTGGAAGTCAAGGTCATCGTCGTCCTCGCCATCGTTGTCGGCAGCGGCTCCCTGAGACGCCATCACCTGAGCCAGACGCTGCGTGTCAGCTTTGGCCGCCACGTTCTGCATGCGCTTGACGGTGGACATTCCGGTGGAAGACAAACTTAGCCGCGACTGAAAATGTGTCGCAGTCATTGGCGCCTTGGCGGTGACGATGAGCCGGTGCTACTGGAACTGCCGCTCCACTGCCGACCGTATACCGAACTAGCGGTTCTCTTACGATCCATTAGTTGAAGCTATGTATAGTAGAGTAGGGAGCTAGATTTTCTTGGCAGAGGATTTTCTCGAGAAAATCAAATGGAAAGTCTTGTTTGTTTCTGGTTTGAGTCCTGCGCAGGTAGTGTAAGCATAAACAATGCTATTTATTTCTAAAACAGTTCACGAGAGAGAAAGGAAAGAGAATAAGTGCGTGTCTCTTTTTTCTTTCTTCAAAGAGAGTCAGAGAGGTTCGTTTCTTTGTTTTTATCTTCAAGCGTCGACAGAGAGAGGTTTTTCACTTTTGCGGCATGCGAAACGGTGTCGTCTAAGGTAACGATGCTGACGGGACCTCAGGAGATTGTGACGAGATGCAGAAGACGGTGGCAAAGAAGACGACAATGGTGCTTAAAGACGACAATGGTATCTGATTGGAGAAGATGAGAATGGTGGGGTGAATTAGGGTTAGTGAGGTAATTAAGATAATATTTTTTTAATTTAGCAACCGCTTTTGTGACTGATTAGCTTCGAAAATCGGTCGCTAATTTAAAAATTAGTAACCAATTTAGTGACTATAATTTTAGAGACCGAATTAGCAACCAACCACGTTATTCTATTTACTTATAGATCGGTTGTAAAATCGGTCGCTAAATTAAAAAATAACGACCAATTTTGTGACCAAGAGTCTTAAGGACATTCCTTCCTTTATTTTGGTTGATAAATTGGTCACTAAATTAAAAAATAGTGACCGATTTTAGCGACCATTTATATTTTAGTTGTATAAAACTAATCGGTCGCTAATTCGGTGACTATTAGGCTGCGTTTGTTTTTAGAAACAGGACAGAACATAATACTGAGATAGAGACAATAGGACGGAGACACTAAAAATTATCCTTTGTGTATTGCTTTTGGATACGATGTACAAGACATTAATATAATGACCAGTATTATGTTTGGATACACATGGACAAGACTAAAAGATTATATGAAATGACTAAAATAGCCATGTGATTTCAAATTTTCTACATCAAATACAAACTAATTTAATAGTATTTTAAAAAATCAATTTTATTTTTGATAATATTTATCTTTCAAAAGTTTCAAGACTAATTATTTTTATTATTATTTTTATTACAAATCAAATAATATAATATAAGGTTAAAATGGTATTGAAGTAAAAACGATAAGAAGGAAAGAATTATCCACGCCAATAAAAAATTCTAAAAAAAGGAGAGAGTACCTGAAAAAGAAAGAGATAGAGAAAGAGTAGGAAAAAGAAAGTACCTCTCTGAGAACAACGCAATAAGAAAAATAAGAAGGGGTAATAGTGGAATAATAAAAAATATATATGGACAAAAAGAAAAACAAAATTTATAAAAAATTTCGTGTCCACTCTTCCAAATCATGTGTCCATCATTGTTCTTTGTAAAAGAGTTGACACAAAAGTATAAAAAACTGTCTCGGAGACAATGTGTTCAGTGTCCATGTCTCTACTTCCAAACACTCTTTAAATATGTGTTGTCCATGTCTCTGTGTCCTGCCTCCGAAAACAAACGCTACCTTAGTCTCTGAATATGTTAGTCACTGAAATCAGCCACTAACTTAACAATTAGCAACCGATTTAGCAACCAGTAATTTAGCGACTGAATTAGCAACCAAATAGTTGTTCACCTTATTTCACTATCAGTTGTAAAATCGGTCGCTAAAATAAAAAATAACGACCACTTTTGTGACCAATAGTCCCAAAGACATTTCTTTCCGTTTTGGTTGCTAAATCGGTCACTAAATGAAAAAATAGCGACCGATTTTAATGACCAGCTTTATTCTGGTTCTATTAAAGCCTTATCGGTCGCTGAATGTAATTTAGCGACCAACATTTTTTTGTCCTGGAAATTCCATATCGGTTGCTAAATCGGTCGCTGTTAGCAACTAAATTTTTCGGTTGCTATTCCGGTACTTTCTTGTAGTGTTACTTAGTGATCAATTTAATTTCTAATCTAGTTCTTTTAATTTGGTAATCTAACAATATATTTTATCCTATACTTTTAAATATTAATGGCTAACTGATAGACAAAAATAATAAATTCTAAAGGCATCTCTAATGTTTAGTTTTAATTTCATTTTATTTTGGATCTCACGTAATATCATATAAGTATTTGTGGGACTATATATCATAAAAATTGATTTAAAAATTTAATGTGAAATTTTCCACTCCAATACTTAGTTTCATTTTAATTTAACAATGTTACATAACAAGGTTACAATGTTTCTTTAATAGATTTAATGATATACAAATAATAGTATTTTACCAATCTTTTTTAAAAATGATATGGTATCTTCTTATTGATATACCAGTATCATTTCAAAGATTGTATTCAATGCAAATTTTAATTTTAAATCAGTTTAATTATCGTAAAAATCATAACCAATACAAAAAAAATTCCATTGGAGTTGCTCTAATGGTTGATGCCTAGGCATCTTTAGTTGTCTTTAGATTCTTTTCTGAAATATTTTCTTAGGTTTAAATCAAAGTTCTTACGATTTTAGTAAAATTTTTATGATTAATCATATGTTTTGAGTTATTTTAGAATGATTGCATTTTTAGGACATATTTAATTAAATCAAGATAAAATTTATAAGAAAACATAAGTGTACTTTCAACGAAGAAATACAAGGCTGGCGCCAAGCTTCAAGAGGCCAAGCCCAGCGCCAGCAAAGAGGAGCCCAGTGTCCCTGCCTCCAAGCCCAGCGTCCAAACAGGCGCCCAACTTCCTTGCTCCAGAGCCCAACTCCTTCATGCCTGGGAAGACCCAAAATGGGCTAGCACCCAACTCCCTGAGCGCCACCTAACTCCAAATAGTGGGTGCCCAGTGCCCAATCCTGGATCCAGCTTTGAAGTGAATTTCCAACTCTCTATGGTCCAGAATTTCTCAAAACCCAGCGCCAAGATCATAGTTCACTCCTATAAAACTCTAAATTCAACTGAAGATTCAATATTTAAATGATTAGTTAGCATAAATTTCTTCTAGAAAGATAAGATTTGGTTGTTAGGATTTAATTTAGATTAGATTTGAATTGTTTTGAATTTGAATAATTTGTTATCTTATTCTTCAGAGATAAGAAGATAAGAAGATAAGATTAGTTTTTGAATTTCAATAGTTACGAAGCTAGAATATAAATAAGTGAACAAGGTTCATAGAAAGGGATAATCGACGGACCATCCAACACTAACTGGATCCATCCCACACCTCATTAGTTTTAGGTTGTTTTCTTTTCTACCATGAGTAACTAAACCTTCTCTTGTTAAAAGTTAGGAGCTCTATTTGAATTTATGAATTAGTAATGTAAGTGTTTTCTTTATTTTGATTCATATTTTTTTACTTTTTCAAGATTGAGTCTCGTTCATCATCTTTAATGGTTAGAAGTATTAGAAAATATTCTAATTCTATCTTGGATTCTGTTATTACTTTGGGAAATTTAATATCGGAATTAGCTTGAAACTCTTTCTTATGATTTTCAACTTGACTAGGAATAGTATTTTAAAAGTTGTGTGGCTTTAAATTGAAATCGTGCTTAACCTCTTCTTTTAATTAGTTGACCAAGGAATTGGCGATTAATTAAGTTAAGAGAAATTAAATTGCTATGAAATTAGAATTTGATAATAAATGATTTGTTGTAAAAATATTTGTGCATGAGGTAAAGTAGGAAAGCATAAGCATTACTTTTCTAAGAGTTAAATATCTCCAAAACTTTTAACATCTCACTCATTAATTATTTTTCTAAATCCATAAACTTTTTCTCATTCAACTTCAACACACTTTTTCATTGTTCTTTACTTCTATTTCAAGATTCACAATCTTCTTGCTAATGTTTGATTAATCTAATTAGAAATTCAATTAGACGTTACTTAATTCAATCTATTAATCCTCGTAGAAATGATATCTACTCACCATGGTATTACTTTGAGCGATTTAACATACTTGCCAATATTCCGTATCAATTTTGGCTCATCAATGGTTCTCTAACATGCTTCTTTATTAAATTCATAAGTATTATTAACTGAGACATTAGAATAAGTTCAGATAAAGTGAACTCATTGTGGTAGAGTGGTTGTAGGTTAGGGTGGAAGTCTTATTGAGATGCCAATGAGGTTTTAGGGTGCGTCGCGTGCACGCACACACACGCACGCAGAGAGAGAGAGTATCATAATGATGATAATAATGATTTGTGTCTCTAAGAAGAGAAACAATTAATCACGTATTGATTGTTAAAAGATCAATTATCTCTAATAAAAATAGAATTGACATTTATTTACAATGTCAAAGGTGACATTAAAATAAATTGAATGTTAAAAATATTTTTAAAATTATAAAAATTAAAAATATGAATAATTTTTATAATTATAATAATTATTAATTGATTTATTTAACTTT
>NC_029794.2:30873262-30901997 GCF_000816755.2 Arachis ipaensis | reverse complement strand
CTAAAAAGCAGTATATAAAAAATTCTAAAAAATTTTGTTATATATAGATAAATTTTAAAAAATTCAACAACCGGTAAACAAATATTGAAAGCATCCAACTAGAAGATTTTAATACCATACCATAAATTACATTTTAAAAAATTTGAAGTTTTAAATAGAAGCATACGACTAGTTTTACTCTATCCTATTTCACCTATTAGATCACCATACTTGGTTAGAAACATGAGAGAACTTTCATGTTTATTAACAATTAGAAACAAAAATAATAACGAAATAGAACTTCTATAAATCATTACCTCCATAAATATTTTGGTAATGCGAATCAATGAATATTTTATCCCTTGATCCGTTACATCCATAAAAGCTAGGAAAATCGTGTTTGTTGGTAATTCCATTGATTAGAAGTACAACTAATACAGTGAATTTTGTACCACAACATGGGTTTTTCCAAAATTCAATCGATTGGAAGTGTAATACAATTGATTGAATTTCGCATGGCAATATGGGTTTTTCAAAGTCAATCAATTGAAAGTGTTACCCAATCGATTGATTTGCGCTATACAATATGAGTTTTTTCTTATCAATCGATTGAACCAAAAGTAATTTCAGGGATCATCTAACAAAACAGAAAATATGCTGATTTCAACATTGAGTTACCTATACTGTCTAAAAAGAATTGGCAAAACTAAATTATAGACACATAGAAAAACCTTAGCAATGTGGTCCAGGTATTCATTTGCTACATGGATAAAATGTGTACCAACTCCTGAAAATTTGAACTTGTCCTTGTTTCGATCGGAAAATCCAGTTTTGGCCACGTTTATCTTTTGTAAAACGATTGTGAGGAATATTACGTTTTTTCAAAATTCAAACGATTGTTTCAATGGATTGGAAGTGTTACACAATCAATTAAATTTTGTGTTGCGCTATATATTACGCCATTATAAATTTTCCTTATCAACATACATAACACTCACGTTAAAATTTTATGGTTTAGATATATGTTCCTATTGAAGAAGGTAACTACTGGTATTTAATGGTAATTTTCATTGACGATCACACAATCTATCACTTGGACACCCATTTTGATAATGACAAAATTTTTCATCATACTAGTAAGTCTAACAAAACTTCTTTTAAGTTTGGTTTTGTTTTATCGATTTTTAGCAAAATCAAAAGTGGTTCAATATCTAGTGATCTGAGTACCAATTTTTTAAAGTGCATTAAAATCCATGCCTTTGACAACGACGAAGAAGAAGGAACTAAGCTTTGCAAAAATTCGAAATGAGCAATAAAAATTAAATGACTTGAATAAAAGGAAAATCAAATTACAGAACGAAAAAGTCTTTGGAAAAGTAAATGACAAATTAAAAGGTAAAGACTAGAAAGGGTAAAAGTTGCTGAATTTAAAAGAAACGAAATTATATTGCAATTAAGATGAATTGCATAGAAAGAAAGTTACTGAAATTTAAATGAAAAGTAAAGACATGGAAGGAACCCTTCAAAGAAAAAGACTCTTTACTGGTTGGGAATGTGAGTGAGTGTGAGTTTTTCTCTGAAAAGATTCCAACCCCTTTTTTTTCGATCTTTTACCTATTTATAGAAATCTTCAACCAATCAGTTTCAAATGTAACTCTCACGTGCATTGATCTTTGAGTAACTGTTCCCGCTCTTTTGTACAACGTGAGTAATTGCCACTAATCAACTCCACTTGTTCTAATTCTTTGATCATGCTCCTCGATTGAATTCTACCTCTTTTCCTCGATGAATCCTTTTTCAATAAAGATTACATTCTTCGAAAGAATGTTTATCAAAACTTGACCTCGACACTGCTGACCTCTTCTTCAACACAACTGACCTCCGTCGAGTCTGGCTCTTCGACTTCCACATTTGTGTTAATCGATCAATAGAGAGTACCTAACAAAGTACGTAATTGGTTCCAATCTAAAGTTAATTCTAACATGTATTTGAAAGTTGATCGAAATACTTTTTGACACTTTGCAATAATCGAAGTCGACAAGCACTTGGCAATGATCGAAGTCTAAACTTGTCGAACATTGGCTTATCAAAGAGTTCAATAATATCCTTGTCAAAAATATTATTTTTTCATATAACAAATGCCCCCTAAGTATTTATTTTTTTACTAGAAGGAAGAAAATATAAATACTTAATATTATTCAATATTTTCGACGATAGTACCAGTCATTTCTTCGGCTTCTTCCTCAAAATATTCCTCATCGACATAGTTAAATCTTTTTTTAGGAATGAAGTTTCAACTGTTTTGCCTTTTCTTTCAATCAGTTTTCCTTTTTAGAATTGTTTCATCATTTGGCAGAAAGACAATTCGATTTAAAGAAGAAAATTTTGCCCCTCATCGGTCGAGGCAGGAGAAACACCAGTGTTAACTCGATGCAATTGTCGACCACCTTGGTTATCACCAATTCAATCTTGAAAATGGTATTTCTACCACAGCCTCAACCAAAATAACTACATCGAGCCTGTTGCTATTGATATTTTCTCATTTTCTCAATCACCAAACTCTTGCCAATTCTTGGTCCATGCAACCCCAATAGCCTGAGATCGACGAAACGAAGGTGAATAATTATCCTGTGGACTCTGAAAAGATTGAGCCTCTGGATGTCTACCTTATTCTTCTTTGTCGACATTGGTCTTTGATGGCTTGATCAATTCGAAACTGATCCCAAATAATTATTTGATCAACTTCATATATTGTACAAATTTTCACAAATATTTTCACATAGTGCATGACAAGATATTAGTGAAGCATTATGTCATTCTTGAAGAGACAAGGATAATAAAATGGATAAATATAATGCCACATTTCAGCTATGCTTTCCTATTCTTTTTTTTTTTTAGTTTATCGGAGAAAAATTATCTTTGATATAGGAAATTTTCCCAAGTATTTGTTTTTGATATCTTGTGGCAAAGTGTCTGTTTGTTAAATTATTGAGTGTTTGACATTTTGTTGAATATTTTCAGCCATACTCATTTTCGATACCTCATTGAATTTTTATTTGATCAACTTTATAGAGTTTCAAAGTTGCATAAAAATTTGATCAACTTCACAACTGCCAATTGCTTTTCGAGAATTTCTCTTTTGTTTTTGATAGACATACTTGTACATACTTTGATAGAGTACGTAACTCATTCCAACGGGTTCCAATATGTACAAGCAAAAATACTTATCATCATTAAATACTATTTTTGACAAACTCATATTCAACCATTTCTCTTTCTTTCTTCTTTTCTTCTTTTATTTTTTCAACTTATCGAACTCTCTCTGCCAAATGGGCAAAATCAGGAATATGCACATTGAGTAATTTTTTATGCATATAAAAGACAAGACCTTTTATGGCTATTTTGACGATCTCACTTTTAGGGATCCACACATAACAATCGATTGTGAGCATTTTTTAATCGAATTATATAGTCATCTATTGATTCTCCATCATCTCATTTTAATGCAAGCAAATCCGTCAATGAGACATTCAACTCTACCCTATAGAATTGAGCATGAAAAGTATTTCCAATTGTGCCCATGATAAAATCGAACTAGGTCTCAGATTTGAAAACCAAATGAAAAGCATTTTTTGTTAATGAAGAAGGAAAAAACTTCATTCTCAGGTTTCATTATTTGTCAAATTTCCTAATTTGACCATATAGCGAGCTATATGCTCGATAGTTGACTCTCCAGCCTCACCTGCAAATTTTGTAATTATTTTGAGATTTTTTACATCCTTTGTCACATCTATCATTTGCACTACAGCAGGAAAAGCAGAAACAAAATATAATCGATGCATGAGACCCACGTTGATACCTATTCTATTAAGGACATCCTCATCACCTGGTAATGATATCCACGCTACGTGTGAACTCTTTTCAAAACTTCATCATCATTTTGATTTCATCGAACGAGATAAGGGATATTTTCTTCCCTTTCAGGATTATTAAATACAGGGGTGGAGCCACATATAACAAAGGGGAGCAATGGCCCCTCCCACTCCCAAACTTCAAATTTTCTTTATAAATTATGTACAAATTTTATTTTAGCTCCCTTAAAAATTTTATTTTACTCTTTTTCTATTACAAGATTAATTTTTGGCCCCTCCCTCAACTTCAACCTAGCTTCGCCCCTGGTTAAATACATTCTCCTCATTATATCCTACATTCTCCTGATCTACTACCAAATCTTGGGGAATGGGCTGCCCCTCATCATAATTGAAAATTCGGGCAATTCTCTCGACTTATTTAACCAATCGATCATATTTTAACTCATTGTCAGCCAGGATAGGATTCAAAATAGTAGTCATCTGGTGAGTCAACAAGTTGACTAAACTATGATGGCTTTCGTCAATATATTGTCGAAACTCAGCCATCGATCCTGAATTATTCGTCGAGGAGCCCACTTGGTAATCTCGACTAACGTCAGGATATGAAAAAGAAGGTTAGTTAGAAACTGTAACTGGCACATTTTAAAATCTGACTGAAAATGTGTAACTGTCTAGAGAAGGCATATAGCCAAGAGGAAGGCCAAATGGAGGCCAACCTGCGGTTACTTGCGGTTGATTTTGCATTGGGGTGATCCTAGGGCGTGGATTTTGCCCACTACCACCAGCACTTGCACCAATAACTGCAACATTCTCCCTAGAATTATATTCTGCATGTGGAATCAAATTTGCAGAAGTTTGTGTATCAGTTATTGGGGTATTATTACTTATTTCTGCATTGCCATTTGAAACTTCTTCAGACATGGTAACAATTTTACCACTTCTTAATCGCATGTACCAAATATCAACACTGCATGCACAATGCAACAGTGAAAAATAAAAAATTGACACAATTAAATTTTAAAACTGTCCCACTGGGCATGCCAATTTGTTTTATCGATTTTTAGCAAATCGAAAGTGGTTCGATATCTAGTGGTTTAGGAGCGAAACCTACTCCTCTTTATGAGTACCAGTTTTCTAAAGTGCATCAAAGGACCTTTTCGATAGAACAAAATAAAAGAAAATATGAAAGATAAACAAAATAAACTTTGAAAATAAATTGACTGGAATCGAAAGAAATTACATTGAATTTAAAGAAAGCAGTAAACTGTCTTCGACAAAGTCGAATGACTTTTGAAATCAAAAAGTAAAATACTGAAATGTGAAATTATACAAGAAAGATAAATGTTGCTTGAAAGATAAATTTGCAGAGAAAATAAATATTACAGAAAATGTAAATGAAATTTAAAAACGTGGAAGGAACCCTACAAAAAATTGACTCAAATGCATACTCAGAAAGTCGCTGGAAAAGTGAAAAGTAAAGACATGGAAGGAATCCTTCAAAGAAAAAAACTCTTGACTGACTCAGAAAGACGCTGGGAATGTGAGTGAGTGTGAGTGTTTTCTCTGAAAAGATTCCAACCCTTTTTCTTCGATCTTTCACCTATTTATAGAAATCTTCGATCAATCAGTTTCAAATGTAACTCCCACATGCATTGATCTTTTCAGTAACCATTTCCGCTCTTTTGTACAACGTGGGTAACTGCCATTAATCAACTCCACTTGTTCTTCTTCGATCATGCTCCTCAATTGAATTCTACCTCTTTTCCTCGATGAATCCTTTTTCCAATAAAGATTACATTCTTCAAAAGAATGTTTATCGAAACTTGACCTCGACACTGCTGACCTCTTCTTCGACACAACTGACCTCCGTCCAGTCTACCTCTTCGACTTTCACATTTGCGTTAATCGATTAATAGAGAGTACCTAACATAGTACGTAATTGGTTCTAATCCAAAGTTAATTCTAACATGTATTTGGAAGTTGATCGAAATATTTTTTAGCACTTGGCAATGTTCGAAGTCGACAAGCACTTGACAATGACCGAAGTCTAAACTTGTCGACTATTGGCTTGTCAAAGAGTTTAATAATATCTTTGTCAAAAATATTATTTTTTGATATAACAAGTTTATTTACTAATATTTTGTTTTTAATCTTTAACTACTTAATTGAATATAGGCAAAGGTATTGGAGTAAATCATAATGGTGTAATCTATAGCGCAGTGCAAAATTCAATCGATTGTGTAACATTTCTAATCGATTAAATTTTGAAAAAATCTATATTACTGTGCAAAATTCAATCAATTGATAAGAAAAAAAACTCATATTGTGTATAGCGCAATTTAATTGATTAGGTAATACTTTCAATTGATTGAATTTTGAAAAATCCATATTGCCGTGTAAAATTTAATCGATTGTATTACACTTCCAATCAATTGAATTTTGGAAAAATCCATATTATCATGCAAAATTCACTCGATTGGTTGTACTTCTATTGATTGAATTACCAACAAACATGATTTTTCTAATTTTTAACGAAAGATCTATTTTGTTATTGTTTTTATTTTTAATTGTTAATAAACATGATAGATAAATAATAAAATAATAATTTATAAAATAAAAACTAAATTTTATAATTAAATAATATATAAAAAATTAATTTATAATTAAAATTAAATAAAATATTATTTAATAATTATTAAAAAATTAAAAAATATATTTTATTATTAAAACTATTTAATAAACATGATAGAACCGTGGAATGCTTTGCCT
The DNA here is from genome assembly GCF_000816755.2 of Arachis ipaensis. Lineage (NCBI taxonomy): Eukaryota > Viridiplantae > Streptophyta > Magnoliopsida > Fabales > Fabaceae > Arachis > Arachis ipaensis. The sequence goes on along the minus strand of NC_029794.2, from coordinate 30,895,377 downwards.
TGATTCTTCTTTCTGACCCCTACTCATTCTTATTTTGTTGCCTTACACTTGGATCTTTGGTTTTGTCTTCATGTCTTATTCTTCCTCAAAATAAATGAAAGCAATCAATCTCTCTCCCTCTCATCATCAAAGTACTACTGTCCTAAGAATCCTATGCTTTATTTCTAGAGGAGGATAGATTTTGCTGTTTCTCAAGAGAGAGTACATTGAATTATTTTTTGGTTAGTAAATATCAGTTATTTTTTTATTTTTAAAATAATATTTTTTGAATAATTTAAAATTTAAAATTTAAAATTTAAAATAAAAAAGTTTAATTTCCTCTTCTTTTAATTTCTATTTCAATTTAGTTTTTAATATATTTTTTTCAATATGATTTAACATTATTAGGTATATGTATATATGCATCTGCATCTCTTCAACTGATTAATAGTTTCTGGACACGTGCAAAAAAAAAAGAGAGAGATATGCCTCAACAATAGTAGGATAAATAATTTCTTTCAATGCATGTTTAATTAATGGTAATTCTAATGATAACGGCAGGGTTATGATTATTGGACCATATAATTCATCATTTATATCGCACAAAAAAAATCCTACCATGGAAACTTCACATCTACTTTAATATATGAACGACTGAGTTAAACTTTAATTTCCAATAAGACAATAATTGACTTTCTTTTTCTATTTTCTTTGAAAAAATATTACGCCAAGCTAGTGCCATGAGCCCATGATAAAAACTTTACAACAATATATAGCTTGAATTGAAAACCATAATTCCACTGATGCAGTCAACTCTAGTGATGCGAACTAAGCAATATTATTAGAATTTACTAACAAGTAGTGCTGTAAGCACAGATTCCCCAAATTAAACTACCATCATCAACTTCTTGGAAGTGATTTTCAAAACAATTATTATTATGATTATTTTAAAATTATAGAAATGCTTTTTAAAAGTGATCAGGTAAATTAAATTTATTTATTATTGTTATTTTTTTATTGTCATGGGCTGAATAAATAAATCAACACTAACAAAAAAAATTAATTCGCTCGTTTAACACAGGACTATCTTTACACCAGAAAAGTACTCAGAAAAATTTGATCTGTTATGGTTGATGTAATGTCTTCAAGCATTTTCACTGTTTTGTTTGCTAGTAGGTGCTTCAACTATTGTTCTGTCTAGCCACAGATTTTGACGCCCTTGAACCCACCCCATTTTACCTCTACCATAAATGGACCTTCAAAACCTGAAAAAAATTGCTGCCATAGAAAAAGAAGACGCTGTCTGTCGCCGTTGCTGATTAGCTAACTCCAAACGTAAAACTGATTTTATAGAAGAATCCGGTTTTCATGAAGGCGCCATGATTTTCAGATGACGACGCAGTCAAATTTTTTATTTTGAACTTCAGCCCAATATCTGAGACTTACAAAAAAAATCTAAAACTTATAAAAAATGTTTAACCTGATTAACAGGTTACCTTTTTAAATCCAGACCATTCAAATAAAATACAATAGATGAAGAGTTCAGATTTAACGAATTCACAAGGTGTGCAGTATTCCATACTTAGGAAGGAGCGTTTAAGGATGAGGCCAATTTTACTTAAAAAATAATTAATGCTTACAATAAAGCATGGATTAAACTTGGCTAAAGCTAGTGAACTTCAGGTAAAGTAGAGAGTGCAGTACTCTTTAAAAGTTAACCTACTATCAAAAGTTATCAGGTAAATTAAATTTATTTATTATTGTTATTATTTTTTTTCTTTTTTTTTTTTGTCATGAGCTGAATAAACAAATTGACACTAACAAAAAAAATTAATTCCCTCGTTTAACACAGACGAACTTTACACCACAAAAGTACTCAAGAAAACTTAGATCGAATTCTTTCATTACGCTGTTATTGTCGATGCGATTTCTTCAAGCATCTTCACTGTTTTGTTTTGATGGTGCTTCTACTGTCGTTCTGTCTAGCCACAGATTGCTCTTGAACCCACTCCCTTATAATATTTTGGGTCTATGGTCATGGCTTTTTACTGTGACAAAAAAAAATCTATGGTCACGGTTTTTTAAAAAATTGTGGCCTAAAATGGTATATGGTCATGGTTTTGGGGATGACCTAAAGGAGTCTATGGTCACAATTTTTGGAGGTGACCTAAAAGAGTCTATGGTCACAGTTTTTCAAAAAGGGTGACCTAAAAGGGTCTATGGTCATGGTTAAAGGGTGACCTAAAGGAGTCTATGGTCACGATTTTTTTAAAAAGGGTGACCTAAGAGTCTATAGTCACGGTTTTGGAAGTGACCTAAAGGGGTCTATGGTCATAGTTTTGGGGGATGACCTAAAAGGGTCTATGATCACGGTATTGTAGGGTGACCTAAAAGTATCTATGGTCACAGTTTTGGGGGTGGCCTAAAAGGATCTATGGTCACGGTTTTTCAAAAGGGTGACCTAAATGGTTACAATTTTAGAGGGTGACCTAAAGGGGTCTATTGTCATAGTTTTGGAGGGTAATCTGAAAGATTTTTATGGTCTATGGTCACGGTTTTGGAGGGTGACCTAAAGGTATCTGTAGTCACAATTTTGGAGAGTGACCTAAAAAGGGTTTATGGTCACGATTTTTCGAAAAGGTGACCTAAAAATGATTATGGTCACGGTTTTGGGGTGACCTAAAGTGGTCTATGGTCACAATTTTGGAGGATGACCTAAAAGGGTCTATGGTCATGGTTTTGGGGGGTGACCTGATGAACGGATATTTTATACGCTTTTTGGCATTATTTTCATATAGTTTTTATTATGTTTTATTTAAGTTTTATTATATTTTTATAGATTTTAGTGCAAAATTCATATTTTTGGATTCTACTTTGACTTTATGTGTTTTATGGTGATTTTAGGTATTTTCTGGCTGAAATTAAGGAGCTTGAGCAGAAGTCTGATTCAGAGACAGAGAAAGCACTACAGATGCTGTCAAGATCTGACCTCCATACAATTGAAAGAGCTTTTTCGGAGCTACAAAAGTCCAAATGGCACGCTCTCAACGACTATGGAAAGCTAACATCCAGGGCTTTCCAGAAATATATAATAGTTCATACTTTGCTTCAGAAATAAAGGCCCAAAACTAGCGTTCAACGCCAGCCACCTGCCCCATTCCTGGTGTTCAACGCCCACAAAGGGTGGCTAGCGTTCAACGCCCAAGAGGGGGTCTCTAGCCAGCGTTCAATGCCCCTAAGGGAACCTAGCTCGTGGGAGACACTCAAGCTCAGTCCAAACACTCACCAAGTGGGCCCTAAAAGTGGATTTTCGCACTAAAAGTCTGTTTTACCCCTCTTATGTAATCCTTAGTCATTAGATTAGTATATATAGACAAGAGTTCACCCTTGTTAAGGAACTCTTGCCCACTTTCATGTTGATTATTGTATTTTCTATGAGCATGAGTCACTAAACCTCCTAGGTTAAGGGTAGGAGCTGATGCGTGAGCATCTTTCCTATCTTTTCATTAAATTTTGTATTTTAATTTCTCTTTATACCATTCGATGCCATGATCCGTGTGTTAAGTGTTTTCAGGCTGTATAGGGCAGGAATGGCTTAAAGGATAGAGAGGAAGCTTGCACAAATGAAATCAGCACAAGAATTAAAGGAGATGACAGCAAAGAGCGATGCGTGCGCGTACCTAACGCGTGCGCATGATTTGGAGCTTTCCATGGCGACGCGTGCGCATACCTGACGCGTACGCGTGAAAAGTGAAGTTGAACAGCGACGCGTGCGCGTACCTGACGCGTACGCGTGACGTGCGTCACTGCAGAAAACACTGATTCCTATTAATTCTGATTTAAACTTTAATTTTTAATAGGAAAATATATTATTTTAACTTTAGAAAATAGATTTTAAATTAATTAGGATTAGATATAAAAGAAAAAAAGAAACTTCTCTTTGAGGGGGGATTCCAATTAGTTAACTTTTCATTCCACCTCATCCTAATTGACAATCTTTATTTTCTCTCTGAACCATGAGTAACTAAACCTCCACTGTTAAGGTTAGAAGCTCTGTCTATTGTATGGATTGATACTATTATTTTTCTATTTTAATTCATGTACTGATTTATATTTCAAGAATTGTTTTTGTTCTTTATTTTATGAATTTGGGTGGAACGGAAGTATGACCCTCTTTCTAATTGAGTTTTTGTATAACTTGGAAAAGCTCTTTACTTGAACAACAGCTTGAAAACAATTTCTCCTAAATTCTAATTATCTGGACTTAATGGGATACGTGACATATAATCCTCTTATATTTGGATAATTAGGATTTTTGTGGCATAATAACTAGAATTAAACTTCACCCCCTAATTGGAATTAATTGACCAAGGAATTGGCGGTTGATGAAAGTTAGAGAAGACTAGAAATGTCTAAGTAATTAGGGTCTAGGCACATATAGTTTGCCATGAATTAAATCTTGCATGATTAAAATAAATTAATAAGAAAAGTCAATCCGGAAAATAGACAACTCTGAAGCCTTAACTGCCTTCTCCATATTTTATTCCCAACTTATTTATTTGCCTGTCTTCTATTTAATGCTTTTTGAACTCTCAAACACTATTTTCTGTTTGTCTAACTAAGTAAATCACTTAACCATTGTTGCTTAGTCCTTCAATCCTCGTGGGATCGACCCTCACTCACCTGAGGTATTACTTGGTATGACCCGGTGCACTTGCCGATTAGTTTGTGGTTATAAATTTCGTACCAAGAGCTCTGCTGAGTTTCATGGATCAATAAAAGTACTACTGTTCTATTTCAATTCGTGTGTGACTCTATTCTAAGATGTTTCTTCGTTCTTCAAAGGCTCTGAGTATTTAGCTCTCTTGACACTTATCCTACACTGCCAAAGGCTCCTGAGTACAAGCCTAAAATGCCATATCCTCAGACACTTCAAAAGGAGACCAAGGACAAGTAGTTTTCAAAGTTCTTGGAAGTCTTCAGAAAGTTGCAAATCAATATTCCCTTTACTGAGGTTTTGGAGCAAATACCTCTCTATGTCAAGTTCATGAAGGAGTTGTTGTCAAAGAAGAAGCCTTTAAAGGGAGACAAGACAGTGGTCCTGACTAAGGAATGTAGTGCCATAATTCAGAATAACTTGCCAAGGAAGATGCCAGATCTAGGGAGCTTTCAAATTCCATGCACCATTGGAAGCACAACCTTTGAGAAAGCATTATGTGATCTGGGAGCAAGCATCAATTTAATGCCCTTGTCTGTCATGAAGAAGTTGCAAATCCAAGAGGCACAACCCACAGGGATAGCATTACAAATGGCAGACAAATCTATGAAACCTGCATACGGATTAGTGGAGAATATATTGGTCTTCCTCCCAGCAGATTTTGTGATTCTTGATACAGGGGAGGATGAGAATGCCTCTATAATCCTAGGAAGACCTTTCCTAGCCACTGAGAGAGCTCTAATTGATGTAGAAGTGGGTGAATTAGTACTCAGAGTGCATAATGAGCAACTGGTCATTCATGTCTTCAAAGATATACATTCAGCAGGTAAAGAAGAGAGGTGCATGCAGACTGAGCTTATTGATCCAAACCTTCAAGAACCCCCTGATGACGGACAGCAGAATTTGCAGCTCAAACCTCCTTTGGTGACAATCAATAAAATTCCTCCTGATATCAAACCTAAGTTTGGTGTTGAAAATGCATCATCCACCAAGGAGGAGGTTCCCAAAAAGAAGAAAATACCCAGGGATGGAGAAATAAAAAGATCCCCACTGAAGGTTTCTCTCCAGGAATGAAGGTGGTATTGACTAGGAATCCAGTATGGATTTATACAATAAACAGAATCCTCTCTCTAGAGCATATTGAGCTAATTTATGGAGACACAGGAAAGAAGTTCAAAGTAAGGGGTGAAGAGCTGAGCCCCTATGATCCTCCTCCTTAAAGGAGCTGACCGTCAAGCTAGTGACGTTAAAGAAGCGCTTGTAGGGAGGCAACCCGATGATTTCGTATCCTTAGTTATTTTTTGTAGTAGTAGTTTTCTCACTTATTTGATTTTTATTGAGTTTTTACTATTTTTCTGATCATGCAGCTATTTTAGAACAGAAACCGGACACTTCGGAAAAAAAAAAAACGAGCACACGATGCGCAAGCCTCGCTGACACGTACGCGTCATATGTGTGTACGTGAAAAATAGAAGTGAACCGAGAGTTGAGCAGGAGTGGCGCTGGAACTATGTTTTCCACACAAACAGGCCCACGCGTACGCGTACCTCATGTGTGCGCGTTGTTTGCGCTTTTAGCCACCCACGTGTGCGCGTCCCTAACGTGTACACATGACCCTGAAAAATGGCATAAATGGGTGTATGGCTAGAGAGTTATGATGGTGTGGGGCTGGAATGATGCTGGGAGCACAAGTTCCATCACGCGTACGCGTCCATGACGCGTGCGCGTCCTTTCCGAAATTGGCCATCCATGCGTGCGCATGCATGACGCGCACGCGTCATCTAAAAATTTTGGTTCCCAGGCCACGCGAGCAGAGAGTTGTGCGTGCGCGCGGCCGCCTTCGCGCGATTCGCACAAACCACGGGCACGCGTATGCGTGCCAGACGCTGACGCGTCACTTTCAAAATCTGGTGACCCATGCGTACGTGTGCTGTACGCGTACGCGTCGCATGCGACGCCCAAATCAAACCCCTCAGTGCCTGATTTCACATCATCCACCCCCCAATCATAATTCTCTCTTGTTCTTTTATCCTTTTATTCTTCTTTCATCATACTATTTTTTTATGTCTTTTTTTATGCCCCTCTCTGTTTTCGGTTCTTCTTTGCTTGAGGACAAGCAAACCTTTAAGTTTGGTGTTGTCGCTTCGCTTATGGCTTTTCTATGGGACCAAAGGGAGGCAAATCATCTTCACTGAGGAGCATAGCCGGAGGAATGAGATGGCCACCAACATAACTGAGGTGGTTGAGTTCTTTTCATTCTATATTCCTTCCCACTCTTACTATGTTATGTTCCATTTTTCTGCTATTTTGCTTTGTTTATTGCATGATCCTTTATTAGTAAGATTCCTAGGTCCGAGTTTAGTTCTGTTATTTTGAAATTTCCTGTTAATTATTTTAATGTTGAAAGATGTCTCATGTATTACCCACTAAGCTTAAACTCAAAAAGAAAGAAGAAAAAGGGGATGTAATGTATGAGAAATTGAGTTAATTTTTTTCTAGAGTAGTCTCATTTATTCAAATGTGGTGGTATTCTCTATGCTTTTGAATGCATGACATGAACAATGCATATTTAAATTTGAATCAAAGAATGTTGATGTACAAGGAATAGGGATTTAGAGAATTATTATGATTTCTCTGAAATAAACAAAAATTTAATCCTTGAAGCAAAAGAAACAGCAAAAAAAAAAAAAGAAAAAAAAAAGAGAAGAAGCAAGGTCCAAGGCTCTGAGCATCAATGACTAGGGAGGTCAGACATGATTAAAAGCTCAAAGATTTGTTTTTCTAGTCATATGCTTGTGGTGTTCTTGTGTCAAGTAATCCTTGAGACAAAATATTTAGAGTCGAGATCATTTGCAATTAGCAGAGTATGCCAAAGGCTTTGAGCACCATTGTCTGAGAGTAGCTGAAAGAAAAATTAGAACTTCAAAAGAGTTCCCCAGTTAAGTGCTTGTGGTGTTTCTGTGTCAAGTGAAGCTTGAGACAAAACATTTAAAGTCACGGCTAGGCTCAAGGTGCAAAGCACCAAAGAAAAGAGAAAATTATTGTGTTCAAGGGTTAAATTGAGTTACAAAAGACCAGAGAATGCATAATATTATCCGGATTCTAATTCCAAATGACAGTGACATTCTTCTGATTCAAAGGAGAATGAGATGCCAAAACTATTCAAGATTGTAGTTGTAAACCCCACTGTAAGAAGAGACATGAGCTTAATCGAACTCTCACTCTCATGCAAATTCACATCCTAAGCTTATATTAGTTTTGGTTGCTTGAGGACAAGCAACAATTCAAGTTTGGTGTTGTGATGCGTGAGCATCTTTCCTGTCTTTTCCTAGTGAATTTGCATTTAATTTGTTGAGTTTAATCAAGAATTAATTATCTTTTAGCCACTATGGATGCTACTTTGAGTCGTGTACAATTCTGTTTATTTTAGGTAGCATTCGGATGGATTTGATGGAGCTTCTGCAGACAAAAAGAAGAAGGCCATATAGAGAAGGAATGGCTTAGAGGATGGAGAAGAAGCTTGCACAAATAGAATCAGCACAAGAATTAAAGGAGATGACAGTGAAGAGCGACGCGTGCGCATACCTGACGCGTGCGCGTGATTTAGAGCTTTCCATGGCGACGCGTGCGCGTACCTGACGCATACGCGTGACACGCGAAGAAGACCATCGACGCGCACGCGTGACAGACGCGTACGCGTGATGTGCGTCACGTGCAGAAAACGTTGATTCCTATTAATTCTGATTTAAACTTTAATTTTTAATAGGAAAATATATCATTTTAGTTTTAGAAAATAGATTTTAAATTAATTAGGATTAGATATAAAATAAAAAAAGAAACTTCTCTTTGAAGGGGAGGAGATTCCAATTAGTTAACTTTTCATTCCACCTCAGCCCAATTGACAATCCTTATTTTCTCTATGAACCATGAGCAACTAAACCTCCACTGTTAAGGTTAGGAGCTCTGTCTATTGTATGGATTGATATTATTATTTTTCTATTTTAATTCATGTACTGATTTATATTTCAAGAATTGTTTTCGTTCTTTATTTTATGAATTTGGGTGGAACGGAAGTATGACCCTCTTTCTAATTGAGTTCTTGTATAACTTGGAAAAGCTCTTTACTTGAACAACAGCTTGAAAAAAATTTCTCCTAAATTCTAATTATCTGGACTTAACGGGATACGTGACATATAATCCTCTTATATTTGGATAATTAGGATTTTTGTGGCATAATAACTAGAATTAAACTTCACCCCCTAATTGGAATTAATTGACCAAGGAATTGGCAGTTGATGAAAGTTAGAGGAGACTAGAAAGGTCTAAGGAATTAGGGTCTAGTCACATATAGTTTGCCATGAATTAAATCTTGCATGATTAAAATAAATTAATAAGAAAAGTCAATCCGGAAAATAGACAACTCTGAAGCCTTAACTGCCTTCTCCATATTTCATTCCCAACTTATTTATTTGCCTGTCTTCTGTTTAATGCTTTTTGAACTCTCAAACACTATTTTCTGTTTGTCTAACTAAGTAAATCACTTAACCATTGTTGCTAAGTCCATCAATCCTCGTAGGATTGACCCTCACTCACCTGAGGTATTACTTGGTACGACCCGGTGCACTTGCCGGTTAGTTTGTGGTTATAAATTCCGTACCAGGAGCTCTGCTGAGTTTCATGGATCAATAAAAGTACTACTGTTCTATTTCAATTCATGTGTGACTCTATTCTAAGATGTTTCTTCGTTCTTCAACCTTATGAATGAGATGATACGTGACACTTATCTTCATTCTACATGGGTTCAGTGTGAGTTTTTAGACGGAGATCACTGAACCACCAGCTTGATTATACATCTCTTAGACGGCTAATCCACGACTTCGTTGGGGACTTCTCGAGACACCAGTTCAGCCTCTTTGTGGTAGAGGCTAGAACCAAAGGCGCAGCATTCTCTGATCCGGAAGATTCGACCTTGTATGTGGCGTGTTGAGTAAGATCATCAAGGGAATGAACTGCAGGAGCTTCACCCTCATTCAGATTGGGCGCACACTAAACCTGGCGTTCGGCCTGAGGGAGGAAGATTGGCGGCCATTAAACCGGCGTTGATCACTTTCAGCATGCCATGGAAGGAATCACTCATAGTTGGAGAAAGACAGTAGGAAAGATTGATCTAGAAGAATGAAGCATCTCCGAAGCATCAACCGTTCTCTTATCACTGGTTTCACTCAAATTAAGTAATATTATCCCTATTCCTATTTTATGCATTTATATCAACAAACTATCTTTTCTAATTGCCTGACTAAGATCAACAAGGTGTCCATCGCTTGCTCAAACCAACAATCCTCGTGGGATTGACCCTGACTCATCTCAGGTATTACTTGGACGACCCAATGCACTTGCTGGTTTAGTTGTGTGGAGTTAATTTCCGTGCACCATGACCTAAAGGTATCTATGGTCACGATTTTGGAGAATGATGGTGTGCGTCTACGCAAACCCCACACTTTTCGTACAGCAGCAGTACCAGCAAGTGCACTGGGTCGTCCAAGTAATAGCTGAGCGAGTCAGGGTTGATCTTACGAGGATTGTGGCTTGAAGCAAGCTATGGTTGTCTTGCAGGTCTTAGTCAGGCAGAATCAGAAGGTTGTTGGATTATGTAAACCTTGAATGATTATATGTCATATATGGAATTTGTAGTAGAATTGAAAGCAATAATAGGAATAGAGTTGAGAGTTGGAGTTGCTTTGTCTTTCTGAATTAACTTTGGTATTACTGTCTTTTTTGCTTGTGAATGATCTTCTTCTATGGCAGGCTGTAAGTTATCAAAGCCATTGCCCGTGGTCATTGATCTCCTCTGCTACAGAATGAACGCCATTGCCCGTGGTCATTCAATCTGACGAAAGGTGAAGCTCTAGCAAGTCATTCTCTTGGCGATCCTACTCAAAACGCCACAAACAAGGTCGAATCTTCCAGATCAGAGAACGCTGCTTCTTTGGATTCTAGCCTATACCACGGAGACCCTAATCTCCTCAGAAATCAGCTGAACTGGTGTCTCAAGAAGTCCCCAACAAAGTCATGGATTAACCGTCTAAGAGATGTATAAACATAGCTGTTGGCTCGTGCTTTCCTTCCAAGTATTCACACGAACCCAAGTAGACGCGGGTGTTTGTCATGCACGTTCGTCTTAATGTGATGAACAGAGCTAATTTGTTAGATCATCCTGTTCACCACGATGAAGATCGAATATACATCTTAGAAGTAAATCAAACACTGATCCAAGAAGAAACAGTAATACTTTTATTAATTCATAGGACTCAGTAGAGCTCCTCCCCTTAACCTAGGAGGTTTAGAAACTCATACTGAAGTAAAAATACAGAGTAAAACTCAAAAATAGTGTGTAAAGTCTCGATATTGTTCGAATGATTATGTAAAAATAACTTTAAATACTAAACAGATGACTAGTAAAGGTAAAATAGTCTATTTAGTGCTAAAATTCACTTATGGGGCCCACTTGGTGAGTGTTTGGGCTGAGTTTTGATGAGATCCACGTGCTATGAGGCTCTTTGGGCATGGAACGCCAGCCAGGGGGTCCTCTCTGGGGGTTTGTACATTGGTCTCTCCTCAATTTCAGCAAAAAATTACCTGAAATTGCCCAAAAACACAAAAACTTATAGTAGAATCCAAAAATATGATTTTAACACTAAAACCTATAAAAATAATAAAAACTAAATAAAAAATAAATAAAAACTACTAAAAATTATATAAAAATGATGTCAAAAAGCGTATAAAATATCCACTTATCAGATGACCTAAAAGAGTTTATGGTCACGGTTTTACGAAAGGGTGAGTTAAAAGGGTCTATGGTCACGGTATTGGTAGGTAACTTAAAGGGGTCTATGGTCACGGTTTTGAAGAGTGACCTAAAAGGATCTATGATCACGATTTTGGAGAGTGACCTAGATGTATTTATAGTCACGATTTTGGAAGGTGACCTAAAAGGGTCTATGGTCACGGTTTTTTGAAAAAGTGTGACCTAAAAAGAGTCTATGGTACAGTTTTGAGGAGTGACCTAAAGGGTTTTATAGTCACGATTTTAATGGCTGACCTAAAAGGGTCTATGATTTTACAAAAAGGTGACTTAAAAGGAGGTTTATGACCATAGTTTTTTAGAGTGATTTTTTTTAACTAAATCAGGTTTAGATAATTTGAGTTTAAATTAATTAAGGTTTTTATATATTTTTATAATTTTGGGTATTTCATATATTTAAAATTTAAAAATTTTAATAATTAAAAACTAATGAGAATTTTATATGATTTACTTTAAATATTGAAATTTTAAATCTAATTTTATAAATAAAAAATTAAGTTGAATACTATTAAATTTAAATTAAATTATAGTTGATTTTCAATTACTATTCTACCTTCTAATTTTATTTAAATTACTATACTATCCTAATCCAAACTCTAGTCCTAATTTCCAAACCTTAACCTTAATCCTACCCTAGTTTTAAACCTACCCACCCACTAATCCTCACGCACTCAATAAAGAAAGAAAGAAATAGATAAGAGAGGAAGCAGGGGAACGAGAAAAGAAGAAGAAGAGAAGAAGAGCCCCTACTCCATTCTCCAAAAGACCTGCCCCCATCTCCAGAAAAATCCTATCTTCACCTCTCTCTAAAATATTTTTTTCTTACCTCTCTCTTCTCTCGCCACTCTCTCCCTCAATCTCATTAAGTCTCACATTTCTCGCGGCTGGTGTTGCTGTCGACATCTCTCTCTGATATCTTACTTCTCTTGCGGTCGTTTTGGACTCAAGCTCGTTGTTGCCTCAAATTCGTTGCCACCTCAAGCTCGTTGCGACCTGTAAGACCCAGAACTTTTAGAAAATTTTATTATGAATTAATTTCAATTTACTTATTCATTAAAGACTTTAATTTCAGAAATTTTTTTATTAAAGGTAATTAAATCAAGTTTATTATAGACTAATATAATCTTTTAAATATTATCCAAATTAAAAGTTTTACACCAACCACAATATTATAATCTTATCCAAATACAAACACAAAAGTCAAATAACAAAAAAAATAAATAATCAATCACAAACCATTCAATTATTCACCATCTTCATATTACATGTCAAATTACTGCATAGAGAATACTAACATTTTGAGGTATTTAATTTGATCACTGCCAGTCTTCTGTTGCGTCATGAGTATTGTTCATTCAGCAATAGAGAGTATGTAAAGGTAGGATTGGGTGAATTAGAGAGATGGTGTATTGAGGCCACTGATGAGGTGAGCACCAATCAACCATTTGAGACCATTCATTCTATTCCATATTTATATCATAACCTGAATCTGTCATGCACAGTATATTAGCTCATCCTGGGAGGAACTGAAACATATTGAGCAAGCTGTAGGATTCCTAGTAAAAGTCAGTTTTACAGAATCTTGAATTCATATTCAAAAACAAACAAAAAGAAAATCAATATTGCTCATCTTCCATTCAATTCTTAATCTCAGGTATTGCATTAGAAACCCAAAAAAATATTTAATGAAGTAACAAAGGAGCTCTGCACAGTGAGTGTCCTCTTTTTAATTTATAGCTACCTGTAAATTGATATACCTCAATTCCATTCTCTTTCTAATAACAAGAAGTCAAGAACAATTAATTAAGATCAACATCATGAACAATTTAGTAAATTAAGATCAACAACATGAATAATTTATCAAATCAACATTAATAACATGAACAATTTATCAAATCAAGAACAGCAAACCATAACAAGAACAATTTATAAAATTAACAAATTATCAAAAGGTCAAGAACAACATAACAACTTAACAATCTAAAATTTAAAAGTTAAGAACAGCACGAAAACATTAATTTATCAAATTAACAAGTTAATAAGATCAATTAGAACTGAAAATCAAAATAACAAGAACAACTAAAGCTTTAAAATATAGCAAACCAACAAGAAAACAAGAACTGGAACAACATACTAATCATTAAAAACAAAGCTGGAGCGCAGGGGAACAGAGCTTCTCGTTATGGGTTTTCTTAACATTCCACAAGCTCATCTAAGAAAAACATAACATCTAAAGAAGCATATCTAAGACAGCTTCTCGTTCCTTCCTTGTGGACACCTACATCAAGCTTAGAACAAAGGAATTGATGTGAAGAACATTGAATTACCTTTGTTCGTATTACTAATAGTGTTCAGTATTACATTGAATAACCTTTTGTCTAGTTCCTTCCCTGTGTACACCTATATCAAAATCAAAAATAACAAACCACAAATACAATTTATCAAATTAATAAGTTATTAAAATATCAAAACCAGCACAATCTAACAATTACAGTTTACAAAATCAAGAACAGCCCCTAGAACAACAATTTATCAAAGTAACAAATTAGAAAGATCAAGAGCATAACAAAATAAGTTAATATAGCAATCCAACAACCAAATAAGAACTAAAAATGTAACCTACTAATTAAAAGAATCACTAACTAAAACAAGATCTGCAACGTTCATCCAGTCATTGTTCTGCACAATTATCCCCAATTTAACTAAATGCCCAACTAAGTGATTAAGCATAAAAAAAAAAACAAAGCAAGATCTTGAATGAATAAACTAAATCATACTAATCTTACCAAGCAAAGGAGGAAAGGAACATCTCTGAATCTGAACAACAAATGAACAAAAAAAGGCAAGAAAATAACCATTACTTTCAGTATGAAACTCTGAGAAGTGAGCAATGAGCAGAGTATGAGGGAGAAGGAGCAAGAACGCCGGTGATGGGAAGGTGAGGGCGACGGTCGACTAGGCAATAAGCACGACGACCCACGACATGCGACGGACGACGGGCTACCAGGAGAATATACAGGCGGAGGCACCAATTGTTTAGCGCTGAGTCGAGCCTTGCGGCGGTGGGGGAGACTGTAACCTAGGGTTGAGAGTTGAGAGAGGAAGGACTGAGGATTGGGGGAAGGGCTTGGGGGAGAGTGGCTGGAGACGACAGTTGCGACGGTGGGGTGGCACGGCGGTGGCTGGACGGAGCAAATGACAGAGTGATGGAGGAGCTCGAAGGCCAGATGTTGCTGCGAGTAATGTGAGTGAAGTGAGTGCTCAAGGACGGGAGAAGAGGATTAGGTTTTGGTGGAAAATCTGAAAATCGGACGGGTCCCGATTCGGTTCGACTGGCCGATTTCTGGCCGGTTCGACAGTTCGATAACGGTTTTAAAAAAGGACGGTTATGACTTCTGTCTGAACTGGAAACTTCACCGGTTCACGGTTTGACCGGTTTGATCGGCCGGTTCGAACCGATTTTTAGAACCTTGTTTTAACATATACACCCATACTTTCTAACCCTAAACCTAGCTGCCGCCAATCCCCCCTTCCCAAATACAATCCAACAGCAGATAGCAAAAAGAAAGAAAGAAATGAGAGAAGGGAGACAGCTCAAGAATGGAGAAGAGAAGAGAAGGAAGAAGGCCGCGCCACGTCCTGCTGCTTCGCCACCGTCGCATTCTGCTGCCACCACCAATTTTGTAGAGTCGGGCTGGATTACGTCTGTTTTTAGATTCATTTGGTGGAACAGAACATTCCAATGTTAATAAGAATCCTACAGAAACTACTTTGCCATAAACAATTCCACAAGAAAAAGAATACACAAGACCACAACTAAATGTAAAACTCAGACATTTGGCCTCTCGCACTGATTCAAGCACTTCTGTTCAGACAACAAAAACAAAGCTTGCTAACCTTCTAGATAGCACACTTTGGAATCGCAGGTTCGCTCCTTCATCTAAAAAGACTGTTTATGATTTGGTGCAACAAATATTTCATGACATTAGAGAATATTTCTTGGTTTTCATAGAATTAAATTTTTGACATGTTAAAACTTGAATGCTATAGTTTTCAAAGAATGAGAAGAATACATGCTATATTAGAGAATATTTCTTGGTTTTCACAGTATAATATTTTGATGTCTTTTGTAATTTTTTAAAAGTCTTTACCTGGTATATATGTAATGGATAAATTATACCATATTTTAATTTTTGTTGTTTGGACTAAAAATATATCTAGCTTATAATGTAAATTTTATTATTTAGATTTCTTAAATTTCTTCTTTTTAGACTTATTTTGTGATTATCGTAATTTTGGGATCCGATTATACTTTAAAAAAATAAATTTCAAAAATTAGAGTAAACCATAATCACAGTTTTAAAATAGGGTGACCATAAATAAGGCTATACCATGACCATAGATGAGGCTATGGTCACGGTTTTACAAAAAAAGTGACTATAGAGTAAGATATAGTCACAGTTTTAAAGTAAGATGACCATAGATAAGCTATGGTTATGGTTTTACAAAAAGGTGACCATAGAGTAAGCTATGGTCATGGTAAAAATTATTACCATAGATAAGACTATGGTCACAGTTTTACAAAAAGATGACCATAGAGTAAGCTATAGTCATGGTTTTAAAGTAAGGTAACCATAGATACCTATGGTCATGCTAAAACCGTGACCATAGATTAAGTTATGGTCACCGTATAAAACAGGGGTGACCATAGAATAAGCTATGGTCATGTCAAAACTATGACCATAGATTAAGCTATGATCACGGTTTTACAAAAGGTGATCATAGAGCAAATTATGGTCATGGTTTTTACGCGTGACTATAGAGTAACCTATAGTCACAGTAAAAAGATGTGGCTTAAAGTGACAGAATCTAAACACTGCAACCATGACCATAGAAACCATGATCATAGGGTAAAAAACTGTGACCATATATCTATGACCACGGCAGAATAGGTTATGGTAGAAAAACTGTGACCACAGATCAAAAACCGTGACTATAAATCTATAGTCACCCTTTTGCTAGCTTTTCACCGTGATCATAGACCTTTTTTGTAGTGCGTGAACACCTCTTATTTTTACCAATTTTTCACTTTCTACATAAATTGTTGCGACTTTTTGTGAGTAACCCTTTCCTATATAAATCGTTGTTAAGCTTTGAGTTTTACTTATATGCGAATAAATTGTCCTAATCTATTGTGTTTTAAGCTGAAAATACATAATTTTACTTACATTTTAAGACGATTTATTTGTATTTTTAAACATTCAGTTCATCGGAATAATTTATACTCATTTTTTAAAAGAAGATCCAAACATAAATCCTCTCAAACTATATTATTTAATGAACTAACCTAAAGCTAATTGACCTGGAATAATTTATATAAATATAAAAAGAGAAGATTCGTGTGTTAAAATTTCTTTTAGAGAATTAATGTAATATTGGATCTCTTTTATTTTATTTAAATAAAAAAAAAGCCTAAAGGTTAATTTGTAGTGTTGGTTGTATGATTGCCGTTGAAGTTGGAGGAGGACCCCAACTAATAAATCCAAAGGGGAGGCTGTTTGATATTTTGAAGTAAGGCAAGAAAAGTTATAGAAAAGAAAAAGGAGCTGAAAACGTTGGCAAAAAGAAAACACACTAAAATACAATAGGTAACAACAAATTTGCATGTCAAATCCATAGCCTTTTTATTGCCTTTCTCTCTCTGACTCCCGTGGGGTATAAATATAATAGAGAGAGAGAAAAAGAAAAAGTGGGAAAGGAAATGTTATGTATCAAAAGGTACTGTGATGGTGATTGGAGATGCTTCTTCTCCTGCGAGTGATAAAATGATAATTTTTAATATTTATTTATACAATTTTTAATAAGTATAAGAAAAATGAGTTATTTAAAATAGGGTTACATTGTGTGAGAGATAAATGATATATGTGCGGTGGTGGTTGTAGGATTCTTTCTTTCCCTTACTCTGTTCTTTTCATCATTCAACCCCCTTTAAAATTGTGAAGGGACCTTTGACCGTTTTGTTTTTTTCTCAACTTTTTCCTTTTAGGTTTGCAAGGGATATTTCCACATGAGCAAAAACATTCAACTCAGAAAATAAAGGTTTGATTTGGTAATGAAATTCAAAGTGGGCTTTATTTGATACTACCATTTAGGGTTTAAGATATATAAAATAATAAATATTGATCTATTAGAGCTAAATTTTATTATATCTTATTTATATATAATAGATATTAAAAAATTTAAAAATATCATTAGTCTTTTCTAATTAACTGTATCCCAATAGTTATTATTTTGCTAATAATAAAATGCATATATAACATCCTAACATATTATATGATAATAACGAATAATAATGTGCCATGTGACATAACATTGAATGTATATCAAGATTATGTCTTGATATGCCACAACATTGTTCAATGTCACATGACTTGATCCATGGCATATTGATTAACATGATATATCATTAAATAAATATTAGTTATAGAACAAAGTATTGTATTAGTATTTTAATATTTTGGGTGAAAATTAAAATAATCCATAAAATTCTTTATGGTTCAAAATTTTTTGAAAATGTATTTAAAACCTTTCAGTATTGTAATTTTTTTGAAATTACTTGTCTTATTTAATTTTTTTCATTTTTTTTTTTACATTTTGTTTGTCTAATTAGGTACATAGACAATACTAATCAATTTCTTTTGGCAAAACCTCTCTCTATGTTTGGTTAGAAGGAAAGAAATAGAGAGGAAAGAAATAGAAAGGAAAGAAAGGAAAGCAAAGAAATTGAGTGAATTTTTATTTTCTTTAGATGTGTTTGGATGAAAGGAAAATAAGAAGGAAAGAAATGGTATAAAAAGACAATTTTACCTTTATATTATAAAATGTATTAAAAAAATAACGGGATAATATTGGAAATAGAGAGAGAATTAGTTTTCTCTCTATTTTCTCTCCATTGTTGGAGGGAAAGAAAATTGGTGGGTCCCACCAATATTTTTCTATTCCATTTTCTTTCCTCTCCCATTTCTCCCCTCAACCAAACAAGGAAAAATAGCTATTTTCCTTCCAATTTCTTTCCCTTCCTTTTCTTTCCTCCCATTTTCACTTCAAACAAACACACCATTAATGGGTAAGCTTTAGGGTACAAGGTGCTTTTTATACACATATATCAGAAGATATTTTTATATGGACAAATGGCACAAATAAAACAATTGAAAATCATATTTACACAAATACAACAATCTAAAACTGGCTACATTTGTATCCTAGTTCTACTCTATATAAACCACTGATGGCTAACACGTTTTACTATTTAAACATAAACTGCGACACCTTGTAGTTGTTTATGAAGAACGTCAAATGGCCATAAACTGCAGCACCCTTGTAGCGGTTTATGAAAACTACAATATGGCCATAATCTGCGGCACCCCTAGCGTTGTTTATGTGCAGTAATAATCTGCTATGAACAGTAGTGGATTATGAATAGTTGGAGTCTCTATATATACCAACTGAAGGTAATTGTCAAGGATAGTGTCATTTTCACAATGTCTAGTGAGGATAGTTTCTTAGCGCTAGTTCATTGCTCTAAAAAAATTCATAAAAGCAAAAGAGAGGGTGTGAAGTTCACTGACAATGAATCCTTGAGTGTATTTATCCGTTCATCGAATACCTTGTCAGATCTAAAAACCAGTATATTAGAGAAGCTTGGAGTGTTTGGGAACAAGTTGGTGAAGAAGTTATTTTATAAGATCCCTATTGTAGTTGTGTCAACCGGTGTGAAGTATGATATGTTTATGATATAGTCTGATGAAGATCTAGAGGTTCTGTTTCATTGTCGAAGAAGTTTTTTGGAGGTCAGAACACACGAGTTGTATGCGAAGTTGGAGGATAGTGTCGACAATTCTGGGGCATTAGCTCTGAATCCTCAATCGACTGCCTTGAGAGTGCTTCCACTTTGATGCCTGTGGTTTCACCGGCTTGTCCATTCGTTGCATCTCTATCCTTTGCGGTTGATTTGAACTGAGTATGAAGATGTTTGTGTAGCATTGGAAAACCGTTTCTTCCAGCAGCTGGCAGTTGAGATGGCTAGTTCTCCTGTCATGATTCCTGATTGTGTAGGTGACAATGAACCTGATCAAGTTGAGAATGCAATGCGAGAGGATGATTCGAACGAAGAGAATGTTGATATAATTGGGGACAATGATTAGGATACAAGAAGCAATCTACGTACACAGCAGGGCCCATCAAGTTTCGGCACATAGCAACATCCTCCACACTTCTCAACCCTAAACTTGGAAGCTATGGGGCAACAGTCGAACGTAGATTCTATCTTTGGAGGTCAAGAATTGCAGCATGGAACCGCTCCTACAGAATTTCAGATTGGGCAATCATTCTAAAATAAAGAGAAATTTGTGTTGAGTGTGGAACGATTATAGCATCCGTCGTGGAGTTGAGTATAGGATGTTAGAATCAAATCATCTGAAGTACCATAGAAAATGTAAGGAATTTGGCAAAGGTTGCACTTGGTTGATTTGCATCTCATGTTGTCAACAAAAGGGTACTTGGGAGGGTAGAATGTATAATGGACCGCACACTTGCTTAGCTACATCAATTTCAAGCGATCACCGGTGGCTTGATTACCACATCATTTGTGCGAGGATCTTTTCGTTGGTTAGAGCAGATGCTGCGGTTATGATAAAAGTGTTGGAGGAAGCAACAGAAGCAACTTATGGTTTCAGGTGTACTTACAGAAAGGTTTGGCTAGCAAATTAAAGCAAAAGGCAATAGCACATATCTGTGGAGATCGGGAAGAGTCCTACGGCGAGTTGCCACATTGGATGCTTGGAGTCCAGTCCACCATGGCTAGCACAATTGCAGTGTTGAAGACTTCTTCAACTAGAGTTAGGAATCAGGTTGATGAATTTATAGTGTACTTTCATCATCTTTTCTGGATATTTCCTCCTTGTATTGAAGCTTTTCGACATTGCAAGCCACTAGTGAGCATCAATGGTACTCACTTGTATGGCAAATATGGAGGTACTTTACTTCTGGCTACCGTGCATGATGAAAACTTGAACATCTTGTCCGTTGCATTTGCACTTGTGGAGTCAGAAAATACAGAGCCGTGGTCTTTTTTCTTGTCTAACCTACGATAGCATGTGACGTCACAAGAGGGTATTCTTGTTATCTCTAACAGGCATAATAGCATTAAGGCTGCCCTGGAGGCCTCTAACAGTGGTTGGCTACCTCTACAAGCTTATCGAAAATTCTACATTCGTCATGTGGCGGCAAACTTTTTTTGCTAAGTTTCAAGGGTTAAAATGCAAGAAAGCTACTTGTGCATGCTGCATATGCGAAGACCGAGGCGGAATTTGACTATTAGTTTGATATTATGCAGACTGAAAATCCAGCTATGTGTGATTGGGCCAACTTAATGGAATATGATAAATGGACCCAGCATCATGATAGCAGGAGATGCTTTGGCCACATGACCATTAACATCTCTGAATGTGTTAATTCTGTCTTAAAGGGAACAAGGAACCTTCGAGTCACATCGTTGGTGAAGTCCACATATGGAAGGCTTGTAGAGTTGTTTGTTATCCGATGACAAACAGCAGAGGCGCAATTGGGGACTGGAAATCAATTTTTCCAGGCTTTAGTAAAAGCAATAGAGTGCAACCTGAGAGATTCGAGATGCTTTACCGTCACTTTGTTCGACAAGCATCATTCTAAGTATACTGTGCCTGAGACGATCCCTACTGGTAACTTTTCGCTTGGCACATATCGAGTTTCACTTAGAGATCGTACATATTTTCATGCTCTGCATTACCCATGTTGTCATGCTATCGCATGTTGCGCTCACTCGCGCCCGAACTAGGCGACATATGTTCATAATGTATACAGTATGCGTGAGGTGTTCAACATATACAAGATGGGTTCGCACCACCCATTCCAGAAGGGCTTTGGCTGCCATATGATGGTTCCATGTCATTCCAGACCCTAATATGAGACGTGCAAGAGAAGGGTGACCAAGCTCTACTAGAATCCGGACTAACATGGACGAGGCTGCTCCCAACCAACTAAAGCGCTTCAAGCACCCTAAACCTCTTATGGAACCATGTGAAGTAGATTGTCATCTGCTTGACTTTATTCGGCGGTGGCAACTCGCCAAATAACTCCTGAAACCACTCCCACACTGGTCTCCCATCTTCCATGAACTGTTTGAAGTCAGTGAGGCACCCACTAACAGCCTCCCCATCAACGGACAACCCCAACTGATACACTACTTCCTGCAGTGTGATGATGCACTCTTTGAATGGCATGTGGAAGGTGTGGGTCTCAATGTGCCACCTCTCAATGAATACGCTCACCAGAGGCTTATCCACCAAGAACCGATGAGTGTTCAGCCTAGCCAAGTGATACAAACTAGTGATTTCCAAATAAGGTATGATCTCGGCATGTAAAGGTATATTCTGTTGCCTCCTAACACTACAAATACACCTAGTCGACCGCATCATACAAAAAATTTAAATTGGCACTAATAAAAATTTAATAGAAAAA